>NC_054547.1:30132845-30252845 GCF_017654505.1 Polyodon spathula
GTATCTTTGCCAAATCACTTACCTGCTACCCATCTGCTTTTTGTAAGATGTAGACAGCATCATTAAAAATAAAAATAAAAAGGCCATTTCTTCTCCCCATTAACAGTGCCTCTTCCAAAATAATACATGAAGGACGTAGGTAATGTTGTAAATTAAAAGGTAAATTATGAGAAAAATCTAAGAAAGCCTTTCGGGTCGCAGATTGATTCCTGAGACATACCTAATAATTGGACACTAGAGGGCTGATGTAAGGATAGGCGTAGTGCAAACATTTGCGGCTGCAAAATCTAAATTGCCTAGTGGCCAGGGAATTATTTTGCACTGCAGCCTATGCAAGCTTTAGATCACAGTAAAATACTGAAAATGCACAAATGAGCTGCAATCATGATAATGCGGTTCACAATGAGCAAGGCCCGTGCATCTGGCTATTTTGAGAGCAGTAGGCACTGTACGAGATTTGTGGAGCATAAAATTCCAACCAAACTAAAAATATGTCAGAGAAAGGGCATCAAAGTCCTCTTGTGCATGGAAAAGAAACATTTTCTGAGGAATAGCTGAGAGTCCTTACGGCTGAGGTCACTATGCTACCAAAGTGGCCATTATTGTCCTCTTGGTGTTAATCCCGGGACAGACGATGCGCGGCACTGCTGGGCATTTTCACGACGCAATACAGCTAGTCTGAACCCAGACACACAGGAGTGGTATGCACTACACAACTGACTTTTCTTACAATATTGTACAAAAATTTAATGGTACAGTACAGTAGCTGTCAGTACCACACCACAGACTATATATTCTAATATCATTTACAAATATGGCCATATGTTTTGCGTCACCTTGAATATTAGGATGCATAATTTTAAAAAATTAAAAAACACTATATGAACACAATTTCTATGTTTTATTTAACATCATGCAATCAAAGAAACTACTAAATGATATCGCAAAAGTCTAGCAGAAACTACAATAATAGTGTGGTACAGTATTTCAAAATTTGAAATGTCACATTCTAAATTTTTGGAAAACTGCAAAGCGGCAAGTAATTAAATATATTAACGTAACATTATTAATTCTGTAGGGTGTGATGCCAAACTTTTGGCCATAGCTGTAATGCCCCCATATAATCTACTAAATAAAGACACTGGTTTGTTTATCAGAGTTGTTTTTCTGTCATGTATATGCAGGTGTATGAGTGATCAGCTTAGCAAAGAAACATACAATATGTTGCTGACAGCAAGAAGCCTAATGCTAAAGTGTTAGAAAATATATAATTTTACAGCGTTATTTAGTAAAACTAGTAGTTAACTACAAAAATAATACAAAAATAAATAATAATAATAATAATAATAATAATAATAATAATAATAATAATAATAATAATAATAAAGGTAAAATGTGATAACAGCACCAAATTCGCTACAGGAAGGATGCCTATCAAGGGCAATGTACAAAATACTGACCTGCTTGTCCTTGTACGAAATATGAGAGGGATCAAACACTTCTGGGTGCCTGGACACCTCCGTAGACAACAGTTTCATTTATGATTTTTCCTGGCAAGCACGTGTTGTCACCACTTGGCTGTGATTGGTTAATCCTCCGACGGTACCGGGCGACAGGCAGAAAAATTCAATCAGGATTCCAGGGTTTCGAACCAGATTCTTTTCTGTTCCAGTTCGGCTCCGGTTCTGAAAGTTCCGAACGGCTGATTTCGACGGTAGCCGACCCTGTGCTTAAAGTCGTAAGTGATTTAAAATCTTGCAACGCGAGTCTTTTTTTGAAAAGGGGTACAGCCTTAACAGGTTGTCAGACCTTTCATTTGTCATTCTAAATACTTATCTCTCAATGTCACATCCCCGCATCTCTCTAAATAATGTTTAAAACGATCCCTTTCGGGTTCTCTGTTGGTTGAGAGGATGGAGCAAGGACGTCACTTTTTTTTTTTTTTTTTTTTTTTGTATTCCCCTTGTATTGAGGTTCAGACTGAGCACATCTACTTAAATGTATATTTATCCAATTATGCAAATGCAGTTTGTATTTAAAGTATTGTATTTATATGAAGTTGCGACCACTTTGTGTAGTCAGGCGATGCGACACGATGCGTTGCGTATAGCAAATAGTGAAGCTGCACAACCAGCTGTCTGCGTCCGACGTATCGCATTCACCTGCAACAGAAGTACTGCATAACCCAGGCTTATAGTTTTCCACAATTCTGAAACAAACAACATGTTGTAAAGAAAGCCTCTGTAAACTTATGTTGTCTGGTGCATTTGTTCTACAGAAAACATGTCACTCATAATTTATTTTTGTATTTTAGCTGTCACCGATTTACATTGCTTTCTCAGCTATCTCATTCGCTGACTTATAAAGCTACACATAAATGCTGTGTGAAACAACCAAACAATTTAAAGATACTCGCAGATCTATATTTTTAGTTCATTATAATGCACATTTTAAAGGAAATGAAGGAACCGCCTAATCAAAACTGTTTTTATATACAGTTTCAAGATTTCACTGACTTTTTCAATTCATGATTTTCACCATTTCTGTGACCTCAGTGACAAAATCGTAGCCTTACGTATAAACACTTTATTATTAAGAACTAAGGGGAACATGGTTATCATTGCTATGCACATTTCAGAGTAAGACAACTTCTACATCCTTCTTTTGGATGTACCAATGAAAATGAAACACACATGTTTACAGCTTGTTTTCTGTGTGCATAACTAATAACAAGTTAATAACAGTACCTGTTTATTCTGAGTGATCACGTAACATGGATCCGGAAGATGATAGCCCGAACTGAAGGCACATTTAATATAATGCGATTTGATTCGCTGCTGGCTACTCCGAAAAAGCAAGCTAAATGTAATGTTGAATTTCATTAGCTGGCTGGGATGTAATGCTTTGTCGTTGACCACTGGGGTGTAAGACCATGGGAAGAGCATTTGTTTTTTAATTATTGTATGCTTGAAAACAGTGGAAAGAGACCGAGAGAACAGGTTGAAAGAGAACAAAAAAAAACCCCAAAAAACGCTATTAACCAATAAACTAAATCTTGAATATTATTTTCTTTCTAAAATGTAATAAATAATTGTATTTCTTTTTCTGTTTCTGTTCCATGAAAAACTTCAGGGTTTTTTTCATTTATCGTTCTGGTTCCCGTTCCGTTCCGAATCCGTGCTAGATTTGATTTGAGCGGCACAGTGGGACTTATCTGTCCAACACCATATGAAAGCAATGGCAGCGATACAGGGGGTAAAATCCCTGTGTGTCACGCCGCGCCTTTCTGTCCCAGGCTTTACCATGAGGACAGTCAACCAGGTGATGAAAAGGTGAAATTCCGCCAATTAGGTCTAGGATGACCAGTGGAGTGAGACAATAAGGCCTTACCCCCGAATCCTCCGGCATCCCAAACAAAGTGACCCTGGGTTTGAATATGCAGGGTTTTCTCCGTCTTGCCGTTTTCCTCCAAAGGTTTTCCCGCCTGTCCTCAACAAGAGCTAAGCCGCATCAGGAAGTGTACCACACATTCATCCTGAGGCCAACGGCAGGCCTTGTAAGTGGAGGTGCAAAGTTTTTGGAGGGTCAGCAATTGTCCAGGTGCAAGGCAAAATCCTTAATTCTCATTATAACGTTTGCGCCTTAGAATTCCCTGCCAATTCCATGCTCTTTTCATAATTTGAATACATTTCAATATCATTTAAACAGATTAATGATGGCAAAGTGCTAGTTTGATAGCAGGTGTAGAATGCCAGATGAAACGCATTCTTTACATACGCAGCATTTTTAGTCGCCAGTAAAGTCCCACTTTATGGCCGTTAAACACTTTGCACGTATCTTACATCAGCCCCTAAATTTTATGGATTTTTAATTTTTTTCTTAGAAAGCTGCTGGGTTGCAAACAGTATAAAGGTATGGTTAAGATATAAACATCAACACTACTTGGCTAGTGATCCTTGCTGTAAAAAAAAAAAAAGAGATTTACAAAAATAATGCGATCATAAAACTCAATCAGGGACGTGACCAAGGTGGACATTGCCGTCTGGCACAGAAGCAGCTATCAAACAAGTTGAAAAATGTGTCATATATTCAAGGACATATTTTCTGATGGACTTATGTAAGCCATGTTGTTTGGTTGTAAAATGTAAAAATATGCAAACATCAATGAACGTGATGGCTGTCCAGCTGTCACTATGCACTTTGGTTAACAATTCTGCAATGTGAAACGCCGATCTGTTCCTTCATCTGCACATTACTAGAGAAAACCCCATTACATGCATAAGATCCCAAGGACCTGTTGCAATAAAGTACTACGTTTAGAAGACTGCACACCACTGCAAGGTTTATTATACTTTCTTTTGAGTGTCTTAATTTCTAACAAAAATAAAAGATGAAAACACAAATAAGAAATAAGTCTAAATTGAAATGTCTGTGAAAAAAAGTACTAAATTAAGAGAACACACACACACACTGAAAGGATGACTTCAATGGTTCAATACAAAAGATATGGAAAAAATCAACCTTTACATAACCCAATCACACAGGCATACTGAATTGCCCAGCACAACTGTTTTCAATTAAATTCTACATGCAAATATAATTCCCACAGTATGGAAATTCATTGTCAAGATAATTGTTGCAGAACTACTGCAATTATTGTTGTCATATAAGTGCAGGCTTTTTTTTTTTTCAATTGACAAAAAAAAAACAGTAGGTTCAACAGAGGCTTATAATGAAAAAAAAATAAAATGCAACTGCAAAATGGCCCGCTTGGTAGACAGGCAGACAAACAGACGCAACTTATCAAAAGGAAGACTTGCATGATGCTTTTGAATACAGTACTCACATCTCATATAAGCATAACATATCTGACACCAGTCAAGACATTTACTATTATTAACAAATGGTGTGCTTGTATTTTCCAAAATATAAAATGGTTGCTATACATTGTTTTTAAATAAGTGACAGTGTCTCATTAATATTGTGTTACTGCTTTTGTATTTTTTCCCTTTGCCCATATTCAACTAATTTAGTTCCCCAACCATTCTGTTTGTGTGATAGCTACCCACATTACCCTTTGCCCTTGAATGCACATAATTCCCCATCTCCATTTCCTCCTCTAAGAATTTCATATTATCAAGGTTTTGCGCATTTTAGACAAATCCCACATTACAGGCAACATAGATATCTAAACCAAGATATGTCCAGGCTGTACAACAATCCTTCATTGTAAATACATTCTTAACATGTATAAAACACAATAAATCAGCTGGAGGGATGCCACTGAAGTCATCACCAGGTTTACTTTTTTGGTTGGATATATCAATTTTGCAGCCCTCCCATGCCACAATAACCTTAATCCATACATGAAAAAAAACAATGGTACAACACTGTCCTACTTGAGATGCTTAGCTTGTCGTTTGGGGGGGTCAAGTGGGTTATTTCACTGAATGAAAGACTACAGTAGACAATTTAACCAATTTCATGATGACAAGAAAGATCACAATTTAAATATCTCATTCATCTACACACTTAGAAAACTTTTACTTCAACTCAACACCCCCATTAATCAGAGCAATGAACAATGCGCTAAATAAGGGGCCTAAACAGTGGCTGCTGTCTGTAAACTCCATCTTAAACATTAATAATTATAATAGGAATGGTACTCACAGATCCATGTGCAAAATGAAATGCTCTGAGCTCCTGCATTTTAGATATAATCTTAAAATAGCCCAGGCCTCGAACTTGCTTATTACGTGTGAAGGAACTCCAGAATGTTAAATCAAAGCCAGCATTTCCATGATATAGGTTAACCATTAAATAAAAAATAAAGCGTCTTCACCTGCAAAGTGCTAAGAATAATAAGCTCAAAGGAGTGACCTTGGTTGGAGCTGTGTTAAATTGGCCAGCACATTTTTTTTTTTTTTTGCAAGGTATCACTGTTATTAACCCACAATATTTCCATTTTACTTTGTCATTGATGCTTGGCAGGTTATAATTTCTATTTTCTCACTTGGGTAAAGCTCACTCAACTAAAGATTATGGAGATAGAGGTGGTGAATTTTTACAAAGTGCTTCCTTTTATTCCTGTAATGTGTGAATATAAATAAAAACAGACGCCTTTATAAACCAGTTTAGCAGTGAGGCAGAATAATGCATAGTGTGCTTCAGTGCAGTCTAATTTACGACTGTGCCTATTAAAAATAATTTAAATTCCACATTTCAATTCACTAGTGTTGTCAGTTTAATTTGATGATTAACGGGGCACACCCTTGAATACGAAATCAAAAACAAGACACTTTTTATTTGATTTTTTGTGCTTGATCAATATAATTTTTATTTTAAAGAAATGAGTATGGTGGTCGGCAAATGTCTCCCTCCAATGAAAGGGTTTTGAGTGAAGATACAAAGTGCACTGACAAGTTTCTGTCTAAACTGCGCCTTCAAAATGCCTGGATGCCTAGCTTTCAGTTATATATATAAACCATGGCAGGCCATGGTATGATACAGTGCCTTGCAAAAGTATTCAAACCCTTCCTATGGTGTGTGTGTGTGTGTGTGTGTGTGTGTGTGTGTGTGTGTGTGTGTATATATATATATATATGTGTGTGTGTGTGTGTGTGTGTGTGTGTGTATACCATATATATATATATGGATGAAGGCTATATTTGCATCTTGAGCAATTCGAAAAAAAGGCATGATGACAAGAAGTGACGTCAAAAAGTGATAATTCCTCTAGAGGAAAATATACTTGAACTTTGACCCATTCAACTCCTCAAGACCATCACTTTCAATTCAAACATAAAATGTCTCTTCTCAATCACTCGACAACACCCAAAGTACAGAAATGTTCATTAATGGTCAACAAAATGAGAATATGTTAAAAAAAAAAAAAAATGATGTAAAGCTGGTACATTCATCTCTCAGAGAAACTGGAGAGGAATGGGAAATTAAAACAAGGTAAAGACAATCATCCAAACAAAGCTGAAGCACTAACGGACAATTGTCACTGAAACCCTACTTTTAAAAAAACCCACCTGTAGTGCTGAACCTCGTCTTCTTTAATATTAGCATCACAACGGTACCCATGTGTTATAAAAAATAATAGATGGTCTTCAGTGAGCTACGTCATAAATCCCAAGACCGAAGGTCGAGGACTTTATAAACTGTCACAGAAACCCAAGATCGAATTGTTTTCCTGTAACTCTTTGAAGAGGCCCATATATATATATATATATATATATATATATACAATAAGGGTGTCCATATATGTCGAATATACAGACACCTCGGGGTGTTGTGAGGCATGAGACAAAGTCGAGTCTGTATATTCAATGTTCAGTGTGCACGGATGCCCAGAAGGGCCTTATTGCATTTATAATCCAGGTCAAACAGTGGACTTGAAATAAAAAAAAAAGCATAAATCATGTGCAAAAAATTATTCATTTTTTTTAAATTAAATATCCTTACAATAAAGTAGTCCAATTTATAATTTTGAACTACTCACTAAGTTAAGCTGAGTAAATTAATTGTATTGGAACATGCTAAATAAAGTGCACCGGTATTGATGATATTGTGGACACGGACCATTGAAAAGATACACCAGGGGGCGGAGTTACTCTTTTTCCCTGTCACTGACAGTGCAGACCTGTTTGAACAGAACAGACGGGAGGAATAAAAATAAATACAACGACAACTCGGATTTCAGTAATTTTTCAAGGTATGTGTCTGAGAGGGATGGAAAATGTGCAGAAGTGTATTTTTTTTAATTTTTATTTTTTTAATTTTTTATCTTCCAGTTCATTTAATTGTTCTTCATCCAAATTGGCATGTCTACTTACTACTTTCGGATTTTTAAAGGCAGGTGATTGGTAACTCAGTTTCATAGTTACAGCTATACATCTGTAACTGTAAAAGCAAGATGGCTACCATCCGATACTGTTAAATTCTGTGAGGCAGCGCAGTGATTTAGAATATGTGACAAGGCTCCAACTGTCCGTATCCATCCACTAGACAGACTACTTGTTTCACGTTCCATTGCCAGCCCTGGGTTATATATATGTAACCTTGCACATGTGTTAGGTGAATATTGCATTGATACACATTGAATATTGCACAGGTGATTGACATGCTCCCAAATAAGCTTATGAATAAATGGGGGTCCATGTCACCCTGCAGAGTTAGATCCAACTTAATTCACCCTAGTTCACATCAAACTATGTACCTTAACTATGTGTTAATTGAATGTACAATTTGTTATGTTAGATCTGTTTAGAGCAGCTAGACCCAAGATTAAGGTAATTCAAACATGTAATACCTCTGGTCATACCCTAGATTTTCAAAAAGGTTTGATCTAGTCGCTGTAGTGTTTATCCACCCTTTTCTAACTTTGCTAGAGTCATTACCAGTACTGTGACTGAATTAGAAGGTAAAATTAAGCATCACTTCTTCTAACCAAACTTTCTAAAAATAAAAAAGCTCAGGATCTATATTACAAGTTTAGTATTATTTTATGAGTAAACTGGGGAGGTACAAGTTAAATAACAGTAAACATATGATAAAAAAAAAGGTAAACTTGGCACAATCGATCCACATTTTAAAACGTAAGCATGCTAGTAAGGGGGTTAAGTTGGGGGCCTGCAGATGAACTCATCAAGTGGGAATCTTCTTGAAAGTGTTGAAGGAGTTAGGATTGATGTAATTTAGTTCTATCATACAAACTTGAACCCACTGTTCCCTGCAAAATGTGTGCCACCAGCTGTCATTTCCCAGCTAAGCACATAGCTCTATCTCTCGCAGCCAGCCTGTATCCCTCCAGACCCTGACCTCCAATGTAACAAAGCCACTTCTGCTGCATGGTCCAAGAGAGAATCGTTGCTATGCAAAAAGAGTCCTAAGAGATACAAAGGACGCATTAATTTGGGACTACTTGTACTGTAGATGTAACTTTCATATGGCATTTTCTTTTTTTTTTTTTATTCTTTTTTTTTTAACATTTTTTAAATGTATTTTGCAGATTTAATTTACATGATTTACATGATTTACATAATTTACATTTTACATTTACTATTTTTTATGAGTAAGAGCTGGCAAGTACACCTAGTTCTTCCTATTAGTTTTCACTCATTTGTTTTCCTTCCCCAAGATTGTGGATAAGCGCAAGTATGGTTCATATTTTGATGTGACAATAATACGCTGCATACAAATCTTCAAAATGCGTAACTTTTGTATGGGTGAGATTTTTGTATATAAAAATAAAAGTAAAACAATAAATCATATGCAAAGTATCAAGGTCCTCTCCTCTTAAAACCAGACCAAATGTGGATGCAAACAGGCCACATTCTGTTTCTAAATTCGCAACCAGTTGGCAAGCTCGGTGCTCACAGGCCCTTATATTGTCAGTGGACCTTTTCACTGCAGGGTTCCCATTGTTATTCCTAAGTTGCTTTACCGGAGTTGTTTGTTAGGTGTTTAGATGTTGGACAAAAGTGAAATAATAAGATCTGAGATGTACCTAAAGGCATATCAATAAAACAGCATAAGGACACCCAGCCAAATTTTCAGGGAGATTTGTCAATAAGACGCTTCTACTTTTCTTCTTGTTCTAAATAATCATCTCAACTTCAAACACATAAGAAAGATTTTAATGAACAATCAATTTCCACAAGTGTAAATGTTTTCCTGAAATGATGACGATAGGACATACGAATAAAATGAAAAAATGAAGCCCTTCCAGTAGTTCTGTACCTCTCGAAAATAGCTTCTCCTGCATTTGTAGGGTGTGACACTTTTAAAGTGTATTTCAATGGTGAAATGTCAGGGTATTTAAAGAAGGGGTTTGATTTGTTTCAAATTGCTTCTAATATGTAAACAGCACCAGTAGTCCAAAAGTAGAAACATTTCAAAATTGGGCTCTACTGGTATGTAAACAAGCACCATGTCCAATAAAACAAGTGAGTTTTAAAAATTGTGTCAACTACAGGCTATTAAACCAACATCTTAATTGTGAATTACATACTTCCTGTGAGCATTAGTATTAAACCTAAATCCTTAAAAACTGTCACTTTTAAAAAGCTACCAACTTCCAAAGGAGAAGCAGTCTGTCACTTATATACAGGCTACATTACAGTTTGCAGTGATTTATACCGGATATTCTAGTGGGCAACATTAGGCTGCATCATCAATTATGTAAGTGCCACTAGAAAGTGGATTATTTCTAGTAATCCACCACTCTTGGGTAATGTCTCCCATTTATTCCACACACGGACACAGGTTCAGCTGCCAGTCTTGCAGTGTAATTAAACAATAATGATGGATGGATCTTCATCAGCTCTGCTTTCCCTCTGACTGGTCGAGGTATCTACCATGTATCAGTGGCGGCTCATCCATACGGGCAAGTTCGACAGAGCCTCGTTGAAAATCCAAAAAAAAAAGAAAAAATATATTTATATATTTTTAATTTAACTAATAAATATGTCAATATTAATAATTGCATATTACTAGGACAGTTAAGCATGACATGTAGTTATAAGTTAACATAGTTCTACAAGAGGCACTGATCAGAACTCGTTGTGAAGCGAGTAAACGTGCAGCAGCAGAAACCGGCAGATTGCAATACATGAATGCGAGGCTTAACTAATACATCTCTAGCACCGCCTCGTAAAGCGCCCTGGTTACCATGGTAACTAACACTCAACATGTGTGCATTTCCGTTGCCTACCACACCGTGAGAACGCTACAAAGTCATTAGAGGGGGAATGTGATGAGGGCTGATTTGCAGCAGCAGCAGTGACAGTAGGCCTACTGAGAACATTTTAGAAGACAGCTGAGGAGGAAAGTGACTGAGTGACTAAAATAAAGAAAAGGGGCTTTTCTGCCAGATCGCTAGAGGAACAGCGTGTAATTATAAAAGAAGGTAGGGAAACACCAGCACTTGATTCTCTTAAGAAAGATGGCAAGACAACCTGGTATGACATTCATACATGGCTTTCAGGCAGTGCTGTTACTAACAAAATATATTGTTGGCCTTGTTTATTGCTGTCAACGAAAAAAATGTTTGGTCTGGTGAAAGCTTCGCTGACTGGAAGAATTTATCGAGAAGTTTAGCCTGTCACAGCTCGTCGCAACAGCACATTTGCTTTGTCATTTCTGTAATGTGTTTAGAGAGGGAAAGCAGCATTTCTTCAATTGACACTTAGCGAGCAGAGGCGCCTTGCACTCTTGCAGCACAACAAGAATGTAAGGGAGAACAGAGAGATTTTGAAGCAGATTATTGACATATCTGTTGTTTTATCACGCCAGGAATTGGCTTTTCGTGGTCAACGTAAGACGGAGGATTCTGTAAACCAGGGAAATTTTAGGGAACTTTTTAATAATTTTTTTCGTCATGAGGATTACTGGCAGAAAAATTCAGCAGTTTTTTTCAGGTTTGTCTAAAACCATCCAAAAGTAACTGATTGACTGCGTGGCTGATGAAATAACATCCTACATTGACCGCGAGATTGGAGAAAGCAGCTTCTCTGCTTGTGAGATAGATGAAACAATTGACATTTCTAAACTAAGCCAGCTTTCGATTGTGTTACGTTATGTGGATGGGAAAGGCTGTCCATGGGAGAGATTCATGGGTTTTAAAGATGTCAGCGCAGCTCGGAATGCAGTTGCCTTGAAGCAAGTGATGGATTCACCCTTTTTGAAATGCGACTACAAAAGGAAACATGTGCCTCAGTCGTATGACGCCGCTGTGGTCATGGCTGGTAAGCTGGGAGGTCTGCAAGCCCTGGTTAAAAAAGAGGCTCCCCAAGCTCTGTTTGTGAATTGTTTTGCTCACAGATTAAATCTAGTTCTCCAGCAAGGGACTCAGTGTATAAAACAAACGCATACCTTTTTTGCAACCTCACAAGGCTTCCCTGCATTTTTTACATGCGCAAGCAAACGCAGTGAGCTGCTGGAGCGAATCATGGGCAGACGAATCCCGACCCTGTGTGCAGTTCAATGGACATCTAGCAGCAGAGTTTTACATGCCATCGTCTCAGAAAGAGATAAACTTTGATCCTAAGCACATAAGCAAGTCTACATCAGAATGGTTGAAGAACAAGAAATTAAAAGTTTTGGAATAGCCTAGTCTAGCCATATCCCAGACCTAAACCACATTGAGATGTTGTGGCAGAACCTGAAACGAGCAGTTTATACTCAAAAAACCACAAATGTCACTGAGTTGAAGTAGTTCTGCATGAAGGAGTGGGCCAAAATTCATCCACGGTGCTGTGAGAGACTGATTAATAACTACAGGAAGTGTTTGGTTGCAGTTATTGCTGCTAAAGGTGGCGTAACCAGTTATTGAGTCTAAGGGGGGGGGGGGGGGGGGGGGGGGGGGGGGGGGGGGGGGGGGGGGGGGGGGGGGGGGGGGGGGGCGGGGGGGGGGGGGGGGGGGGGGGGGGGGGGGGGGGGGGGGGGGGGGGGGGGGGGGGGGGGGGGGGGGGGGGGGGTGGGGGGGGGGGGGGGGGGGGGGGTGATTACTTTTAACACTGGGGCATTGGGTGTTGCATAACTTTCTTTAATAAATAAATGAAATAAGTGCCAAAATTTTGTGTCTTGTGTTCACTCAGGGTCCCTTTTTATCTAATATTAGATTTTGGTTGAAGATCTAATAACATTCAGTGTCAAAAATATGCAAAAATGCAGAAAATCAGACGGGGAAAATACTTTTTCAAGGCACTGTAAGAATTGGTGATCTGCGTAAAGAAGAGCAGTTCAAACAGGTGTTTAATACTGCTTCCGCTGCCCTCGCTGACTAACCTTCACCTCCAAAAAGCCGCAGCCTGGAAATCAGATCCACTGAAGATGTTCAGAACATGTATTTGTCACTGTACAATAACATCGTCTATAACATCGTTGCACAGCTTTCTCGCAGGTTTGCTGACATCGTTTCTCTTCAGTTCCTTGAACTGTCAGACTCATCAAAATTTACAGCTTTCAGCAAGTAGTTTCCCACAGCTGCTTTTAACTCCCTTTCCGACACATATGGCAGCTACTTTGATTTAGATTGAGTTTCCAAGTTTCAGAACCATTCTGTTAGCGACATCCTGCAGTTAGTCAACAAATCTGGCGTTCTTGATGTTCTGGAGAAGCAAGACAACTGGTACGATGACATCATCACACGCTTTGCTTCAAAAAAAGAAAGACGGATTGACCTTTATTATTAATAAGGTAAAGGGGGGATGCGCTTGCCTCACCCATCGAAAAAGTCACGAGCCGCCACGTCTTGTATATCAAAGTATACTATAAAAAGCTTATTTTAATTTTCGAAAAAAGGATACGTTACATAGCTTCCATTTTTAGAACTCTTTCTTGTTTTTAATATTATTCCAGAACATTTGTAAAGATTGTGCATGCCAAGTTCCCTTTTAATTAGAGGCAGCTGGTTAAATGTGGGAAATCGCTTGGAGAGTATGGCTCAGCCCCCTCTGAGAGTATAAGGTAGCAAAAGGATTGTGTTTTCCATTTTTCACTTTGTATTTCCTGGATGAACAAAGACTATTGTGGGTTTTGTTTGTTTGTGGGTTTAAGATTATCCTCAGGCTGTACCATCTCTGATCTGGCGACTTTGCAAACTTCTGGGTTTACAATGTATTAGAATGTGGCAGTTACTGTATAAGCTATGTGTGGAAGTGCACCCTGCCAGAGGCGTGCGCCCTACCAGATCAAGAGGCTGAGACGGTGAGCGAGGTGCTTCTGGAGGGCTTCTTCAGCCGCTTCGGGGTCCCGGACAAACTACACTTCAACCAGGGATGGAATTTCGAGTCCAGGGTGTTCCAGGAGCTGTGCAGCCGGCTGGGCATTCAGAAGACCCACACCACCCCTCCCCACCCGTAGAACGACGGGCACGTCGAACGGTTCAACTGTACTCTGGTGGTACAACTGATGTTCACCACAGCCAGGGACCAGATAAGCTGGGAGGAGCACTTACTCCCGATTGGCTATACAGGATTCCGCCGTCTGCACGCACGTCTTGCTCATGCTGGGGTGAGAGCTCCACGCCCAGAGACTCCAAGACCGCCTGTTTACTGCGCATACCTTCACCCGCAAGAATCTACAGGCTGTGGGTCAGCGCCAGAAATGGGGCTAAGATCTCCAGTCCCGGGGGGAGAGCGGGTGTGGGTGTACAGCCTGAAGAGTACCCGAAGACGCTGCCCCAAATTGGAGAGCAAGTCGGTGGGGTCCTGCGAAGTGTTGGAGTGGGTGAGTGAAGTGGACAGGCAACGGACACTCTTTTTCTGTTAATGTTTGTTTGGAAATGGTACAGTTGAACTGTGTTCTTACCTTGTTTTACACTATTTGTCCCATTGTTGCATTCATCATAAATCTTCCTGAGTTTTGCTTGGAGTGCAGTAAGACACACCCTGCTAAAGCTGTCAACTCAGCTCAACTCTGCTTTTTCTTTTCTTTTTTGAGCTTCACAGCTGGTACTATCTTATGAGGCAATTTGATAAGATTATGTATAACATTATGTTTTAATAAACTTGGCTTACATACTGTATTTCCATCTACAGATTTTTTTTTCATCAATTTCCTGTTATTTATTTATTTCATTTATAATTTCTACAGTATGTACTTCAATTGATTTGCCAATATACAGTGTTTCAGTTCAACGTCTTAAATAGTTAGCGGTACCAGAACCTATGATATAGCTGTACAAATTGGCACAGGGGTAGAAACGCTTATAATATGTAGCACACACTTTTGGTTGAAATGTACGTTTAAACACTGTACAAAAGCAGGACCAATAGAGATTAAGTATTGCATTTCTCATTTCAAATGAAAAATATTGCACTCTGTTTGTTTTAGAAATGTGCGCTCTAGTCCGCTGGTCACATATCATTACAAAACAATGATTCTCAGTCTACAGCAACATCTCTTCCTGGGTAATATAGGGGAGTAGCAGACAGCAGACAGCTCATAGGAATTTCAACCTCTCTCTCCCACAGCAGAGCAAGAATATCAGTTTATAATGCAGGAATTGACGTAAGTCTAAGGATACTCTATGTTTCAAACTGGATACATAAATGTGGCAAAGTGGTTTGCAGTGCGCAGGTGTAGAGGTGATGCAGTGCTAGGTAATGATGGACACAAAGACAGTTCACAGTGAAGAACAGCTCTATAATAGACTGGGTTGCTTTCCTGCAACACTTAAATAATAAAGAATGGGCTTTACACAACAACGTGTATCGTTCCGTTCGTAAATCGGATTTCAGTCCCTAAGTAATAAAGCACTAATAAACACACACACACACACACACACACACACACACAAATAAACACAGCACGTTCTAGAAGCCCAGAATAAGTGCTATTGGTGCAGGTGGTGAAATACAGTAGTGAAGTGTAGTCCTGTACTGGCATCTCGCTACAGCTCCTGGATAGTTTAGCCGTCTAACAATGACAAATTACTAGACTTGACAAAACAAACATACGCTCACGGTTAGTACATTGGTTTTCCTTCTCGGTCCGCTCGTAACCATAACAGAAGGAACAGATCACTTGGCCACATCCCCTGTTACACTTTCAGTCCCGCCCCCTTTGGTTCAAGTGCAATCACGTATCCTCCAATCCATGATTGACTCATCGCTTCCCGCATTAAGGCAATGACTTCTGGTATTGTGATTCCGCCCCCTTCTTGGATGGCCTGCTTCCGACTGACCCTGGAATGAACTGCAAAACCATCCAGTCTGGGGCACACTGTTCCTGTTACACAGTGTCCTCACAGGTCGGGAGGGAGATTGTTGACTAGAAAACATTCTTTTTTTTTTTGGTCTTCACAGCCTGCAACCTTTTTCCTATTTCTATTTTCTTTTTTCAAAAATTCCAGTCTTGATAGACCAATTTCATCAGTTTAACACAATTTTGTGGTTCAATTCCCATTACCATTTTGTGCAGTCAACAAAATATACTCAAGTGCAGAAAATAACTTACAACAAATTATCTTTTTGCTGATGAGGTCAGCCATTTAGGGATGGGGTTAACCATCCCTTTAAACTATTATTTTGGAATATTTCTATCAAACGGCTGCAATGGATGATTACATCAACTCCTTTTAACATATAATAAGGTAGGGAAAAACGTAGCAATCTACTGTCCAATAGTGCTACAGTCAGGTTATATTAATGGCTTCAACATTTTATCTCTTCATGATTGACTATATGTACAATTCTAAGTTCTTTTCTTTGGCATAGATGGAGAACCCTTCACAGCTGTATGTGCAATGTATGTCCTTTTTACAAGGTTACAGTGAGGATAGCTGAATAACACACAAGATTTTGCTGTGTGTGTGCGTCATTTTTAATGACATGGATTACGTTATTGTATAATTTAAATAAAATTAAGTATTCAGAAATAAAACATTGGTGTGGTAAATTCAACAGCAAATTAATTATAGACCATTTTAAAGTTTTGCTGTACTGCACATCAAAGAAAATGTACTTGTATGTATTCAATATTTTTTTGTTAGGTGTCAATACTCAATGCTAACAGTTAGCTGTACAATAATCCAGCTGCTTTTAGTTAGTTAAATCTCCACAAAGATGGCAGGTTGAAAGGGACAGGACCTTGCTAATTCCATCAAAGCAGTCTGACAGCCTATTTTTAGGTTTAGCAGTGAAAGCAGTGTTTTTAATTAAATCATCCCGGATAAATATGCCTATGTGCAACGGAAATGTGATCCTTCAACTCGAATTTAAGGCACAAGTGTTTTATCTATTTATTTAGTTATATATTTAATTGTGTATTTATGTGTTTATTTATTTCATGTCAAGAACGGTTTTTGACAAACACAGGAGAATAGAGGTGTACCGGGAAATGCACAGAATTGTGGGTCAGTCCTTCCAGGCAAAAATAACATCTTTTGGTAAAAGCATGTCATTTTGCTGTTATCTGTAAAATAAATGTTAGTTTGAATGACGTGCATTGAAATCAACATGCCTGAAGATCAGGCTTACTGCATTCTTGTGGGTCATTGTATGTCTTATAGTCTACAGTACAGTGCAGTACAGTGTATATATATATATATATATATATATTATATATATATATATATATATATATATATATATATATATATATATATATATATATATATATATATAATATATATAAATTTGGACTGCTTCGATTAACAGATTAATCCAGCCGATTAGTCAGCTAATGAATTGATTAGAGATTAATTTTTCACTATGTAATCAAGCAGAATTATTTTAAAAAAAATTTTCACCTTGTCACATGTTACATATCCGCCCAGACTGCTTACCCGCCCTGGTCAAAGTTTCATCAACGTCAGTCATGGCGGAAGCGACAATGCAAAAGGCTACAGCAAGTGTATTTACAACTTATAACAAAAAAGAGAGATGTCTCTTTTCACTGTGGAAAGGGCATTAATAGGAAAACAATAGCACACGATTTCAGAATTGGTAAGAGTGCTGCTGTGACAGATATATATAAAAAAAGTCTGCATAGAGATAAAAAGAAAGTATGGATCGGACGGGAGGGGACATTCTTTGGAAGTAAACAATGAAACGCTCCAGTGCATCATGTAAGCACTGGTACAGTTGTGTGGGTTTAACTTCTGTTTTCTACATTTCAGTTTTAGTCTTTTAATTTCTTTGAGCAAATGAAAACAACCTGTAGAATTTTTGTTTGTTGTTTTATTGTAAACCCGCAATGCGCTTAATGGACTAAAATGCAGTCACTCGATTAAAATATTCAATCAATTAATTTATGGGCATTAGTTAATTCATCGGTAGATTATTCAGTGCACTTCTTAAAATAAAGGTAACAGTCTTAAAGCGAGGCCTGCACAGCAATACTATAGATTATATGAGACATTAATAGAATATAAGTAGAACACCGACGTTACATTGTGCACTTACATTAATGCATTGGCGCATTTTGTTGTTTTTCTCCAAATAAACTGTCGGCATCCAATGCAAACTTTGTTTATATACAGTGTATACATTTATACCGTACGGTACTCACTGTATACTATCTCTGATGCAAACTTTTTTTTTTTTTATCTGACACAGCGACGCATTGTAATTACGAAATCTTTTGCTATTTTGTTCCTAG
Organism: Polyodon spathula; assembly: GCF_017654505.1. NCBI lineage: Eukaryota > Metazoa > Chordata > Actinopteri > Acipenseriformes > Polyodontidae > Polyodon > Polyodon spathula. The sequence continues at coordinate 30,150,960 of NC_054547.1, forward strand.
TAACTCCCGTTTCAGCATTGAAAAGATCTCTGTTTAAATATAAACCCATTGTTTAGAAAGATACTCAGTAGGCCTATTAGTGCACTACAGATTTGCATTATATATATATATATATATATATATATATATATACTTGTTCTCATTAATTGACCGTGTTTAGGCTGTATGGTAATATAAGCAACCCGTAAAACAGCGCTGTTTACATTTCCCTTTATACTGTAAGGACACATTCTACATTTAGTGCAGTCTCTCCATATATGGAAGAAGCTTAAAGGTCATACTATTTAACATCAGATTGCTTAGTAACCCAACGCTGCTACCGGAAATCTTAAAGAACAGGTGATGAATGGGTCTTCTTTACTATAGTCTTCTTTACTACCATAGTGGGTGCTCAATGGCACAGGAAACTAAAGTATGCTCCAGCAACACATGGCTCCCGTCTTTCATTTGGTCTTTGTTGAAGGGACTACTCTTTGGAGGCTGCAAGAGGGTATTTTTGTTTTCATGTCCATCTTTTCCTTAGTCTCACAAATAAACTAAATTCAAAGCTGCCTATTAGTGGTGGCATGTTTGTGGACACCTGTTCGCTAGGATCCGTGCTAAGATTGTTGGATGTAATGTAGAACTCAATATTGATCAAAGTGAAATCACTACCACCCTTGGCTAGACACCAGTTCTGCCCTTCATATGACAACTGGCCACTGGGCAGGTGATTTCTGAAGACTAAATGCAAAGAAGTGTGTCTTTGTACCAAGAGAATGTTAACCCTTCAAAAACACACATGGTAATGGCATGTTCTAGCCATGTATTCCACAGCATTGCAGCCAACTGAATTACATATTTTCTGGTCTATAGTGGTTTTGACCTGGAAACACTGAATAAACATATATTTAATTATCACTGTTGAAAGCAACAGAGGGTACCTGCCAGACTGAAAAGCAGCCTAGTCAATTGTGGGAAAGCATCTTATGTGTTTCCTGCTCATTAAGTGCTCTTAGCCTCTCCTTTCAAAACTTGGGCAATCAAGCTACCATTCTCAGTGCTAATTGGCCACTAACCACAAATTGCATGATAATATTAGGCAGAAAAGCACTGAAACTTTTTTTTTTTTTTTTATGGTTTTAGAGTGGTTTCTCTTAAGAGCCATGCATCAAACATACATAAAATACTGGTTTATGTGAAGTAAGAAATTGGTGCTTTTATAATAAAGAATATATTGGCACAGTCATTAAGTCTATACAATTAAAAATAGTGAGATTCTAATGTGCTGCTACCAGTACCTTAACGCTATTTGGTTTAGCGGGTTTCTGGCTAATATGCAATAATAAAGCATGCAATGTCAGAAGAAGCCAACCTCATGCTAGCCATTTCAGCAAGTGCCGATATATTGTAGGAGTTGAAACAGATTGAATATCAACTGGCAAAGGTTAAAGAAACACAAAGAGCTCCACTTACACAATTGTGTGTATTCAGTTGTTTGAGTGGTGGATTTAAATTCTGGACAAACACTGTATTTTTTTAGTTCTATTTGGAGTTGAAGCTGTCTCACTTCCTGGAGGGGAAACCAATTCCTAGAGCAAAAATAATGGGTTCTGACAGTGGCCTGTTTTTCAGCTGTTGCTCTATAGCAATTTGTTGCTATGGGAACCCAGAAGCTTATCTTTTTTTTCTGTCTGAATGTTACCTTTCTCCAGGAGCATAAAATAATGTATTACCACAATGACAAAATGTGGGGTTTTTTTGCATTTTTTAATACATTAAAAAATTATTTTCTGTGTAAAACACATTCATGAAACATTCTGTTGTCTCCCACAGGGAAGCCATTGTCAAATTTGTGAATAAAGCTGAGGAGCTCAGACTTGTACTTTTCTCCTTCAGGGGACTGATTTTCTTAACATCAATATTTAATACTGGCATCTGGATAATAACTCAAGTTATCACTTGGAAGTATGCTTCGAACAATGTTGTTTTCTAAAGATGTTTTTCACAGAGTGGATAAAGAGGAAGAAAAAAGAAATACCACATGCAGAATTAAAAGTTTTTTAAATGATTTCTAAAAGTGTATGTATGGTTGTGACAGAAATAAGAGTTCTGGTTATAAATCTCCCTCCCGACCTGTGAGGGCGCTAAGTTGCGAAAGGGGAAGTCTTTGGACAGGCTGGCCTGACAGTTCATTTCCTGGGTCGGGAAGTCGGTCTGCCTGGAAGAAGGTGAGACTCCGTTGCAGGAATGCATTGACCCAGAAGGTAAACGAGGTAGCAGCTGCAGGCAATAAAGACAGCTGCAATCGCTTCCTAAGGGGTCATGCATAACAGCATAAAGGGGCCGGAGAATCGTAAATCTTTTCCTTCGCTTGGTTTTGGGTTAGGACTGGAAGGACCATGTGAGACGCAGAGAAAAGCGTACTTGAAGTGAGTGAGTGTTTTTCGTGTTGTTAGTAACTGTCTTGTTTGTATCACTAGACGGCTAAACACGAATCCAGAGCTGTCACCAAGGGCCAGCACAAAACCTGATCAACACTGCACTACAGTCACAATTAACATTGTTATCACTAATTGTACTGCACCACAAGCACTGAGAGCGCTCACTTTGGACTTTGTGATTGTGTGTGTTAAGTACTGTGCTTATTATTTACAGGATTGCAACCCCATTTTTCACTGCGCAATACACATTGTTGTGTACTGCAAAGCTCTTTATTATTTACTGGCTGGTCATCAGACCATTGGATTATAAGCCTAAAAAAACAACGCATTTCACCCGTACTTTGTTGTCTGTGTGTTCTTTGGATTACTGCACCAGCACCACACCTGCTACACACCTGCTACTAATTGCCACTTTGCCACAATGGTTCAATATGGATTTAACCTTTGTTGTACTTCATCCAGTATGCTGAATCTGCAATGAGGACGATTGTTCATAAGATGTGCTTTTTCATGCTAATCAGCTTTTTAAAAATGCGACAAAAAATAACTTTTTTTTTTTTACCAATTTTATTCAGGTTAGCTGCTTCGGTTTTGACATCGGACATAGGATTCTAAAAAGTTTTCACATATGTAACATGTGACAAATAAATCATGGAATTTCAGCTACTGTACATATTGTAGGGCATTAACAAAACAATATAATTAATTTATCAAAATTATTTGTATTTTATTTATTTATTTAACAAGATGTTTTACCCATTGAGACAAAGGCCTCATTTACAAGGGGGTCCTGGAAACTAATTTTTGTAACCTTGGAGTGTGGTTCAGGGTGCAGGAGATTGCCCTGGACTTCTCTCCATCCTTCTGATTCTCATGCTATACTTTTTTTCTGTTACCCCTGGGAGACAGTGAAGCAGTTTTGTGTCCTGGCTCCAGTTAAATAATCTAATCCATCATTCCACCAAAAGTAACCATACAGTATTTTCCATTGAAACAGTTGATGATGAAATAACATTTAAAAAGTATGTGTGTGTGTGTCCTTGGCAAGGCTGCTTTCTTGCACTCAGGGTCTTTAGGATCTACATATATCCAAGGCTTAAATTCAGTCAGAGCTGTCCAGTGCTGAGCTCCGGTAAATATTTTAACACCCTGACTTCAGCCTGAGGCTGTTCTTTAGTGAAAACAGTACAAAATACAGCTTTACTATAATTATGAACATTTATTTTTGTGAGGACTGTAGCAATTTATTTTCATGGCTGTTACAAGTGAAAATATTTACATACAGTATATGGAGAGCAGCATAACAACAGGAGCACCATGTCTGTATCTGTATGTGTGCGTCTGTCCTTCCTTTCCTTGGCATTTGCTAGTGCTGTGTGTGTGTGTGTGTGTGCATCAGGTGCAACTGTAAACGAATCAACTGCTGTGTAAACTTGACACAATGTATTTGCTTTGTTATCATGACTGAAATAAGTCACTACTATTGGCAGACCTGAAACAAGATATAGGTTTGGTTCCCTATAGAAGCTTAACGGAATGGCCTGAAAAAAGATTTAGAACACTGCCAGCACTAGTTTATGATATATATAAAACCTTTTTATTTTCTTTATAGTAATGTGTGAATCTAAAACTGAGAATGTAACGGCTGTCTTTTTATAGCAATGCAATTTATTTCATGTGTTAGGAATTGGAGACCTCTGTGGAAGTCCAGAGCTGCACTTGTAAATAAGGTTGATTCACGCATCTGTCTTTGCAGTTTTACTTAGTTGAAGTTTGACGTTTTACTTAAGTGTACTTTTATGTAATGTACTAGTTGGCTACTAAAACAGAACAACAAAACATGTAAGAAATGGGACTACTTATAAATCCTGCCGAACAATAAATTATCCAGTTTTATTTGTTTGTTTTTCTTTTCTTTTTTTTTAGATGAGCAGGGGCGGGGATCGTGGCTGGCGGTCGAGCTCCGGTAAAATATTCCATAAGAATTTAAGCCCTGCATATATAATATAATATATAATATAAATTCACAATCTGGACAGTTTTCTAGGACTAAGATCCATAAGTTCCTCTCGTGTTAGCCATATGTATTATCCATCCATGCTCATCCATTTTTTCTGGGCTAGTAACAGTAAAATGAGCGAAAATGTGTACTGGGTTGACACCATACTGAAATACAGAGGCTGCAGCACCTTCCACTCCCCAATCTTTATTGCATGGTAAATTGTTACAGCAATAAAATGCAGTTGTCCAATACCATATGGCTCATATTGCTCCACAAGATCATTTATAGAGCTCTCATGGTTTCCTATCACATACAAAACCTTTGATTTAAGATTCTTCCTTCTAAAGAAATCCATCCCAAGGTTTTCCCCAAATGAGCTCTGTCAAAGCTCAAAAGACCTTTTTGGATTTTTTTTTTTTTTTTATTGACGCTGCAGAAAGGCCACCCCTCTATTTATAGGTGTTTTGTTTCTTACAGTTTTAGAAACCCAATATACAATACAATACAATACAGTTTGCTTTTATATACCAGTAGCGCTTTTCATGTAGAGCATTCCAGGACGCTTTACAATAAAAAAACAAAAAAAAAAAAAAAAGCCATTAGCCAATCAATCCATCTGAAAAATAAGGTAACTCAAACAAATATGTTTTTAAATTTCATTTAAAAGATTCCACTGTGACAACATTCCTGATATGACTTGGAAAAGAGTTTCAAAAGCAAATAGCATAACAACTAAATGCAATATGTCGGTCATTATTATGTATTATTTGAGACCGGCGAATGGATGGGGCAAGGGCTGGGGGGTTGAAATCGTCCTTTGCCTGCCTCAAGTGTCTCGCCCAGTTACTGCTCCTTGAAGGAGTCTTTGAGCCTGCTCGCAGGGTATGCTCTGTGAAGGGCTCGAAGGCAGATGGAGGAGGGGGGAGGACAGGGCTCCCAGTGCTGCAAAGGGCTCAGCTGAGCTGGTTGAGAAAGCTGCACCAGTGAACTCTGCGAGCCTGCTGTACAGGGTACATGGCTGGGACGCTGCGCAGATTGTGCAGAACGTCTCATCTTCTAAGGCAGGCATGCTGCATACCCAGGCACGTGACACAAAGGAGGTGTTTGTCCTGTGGGGGAAGCATCCCTCCGCAGGATGTGCAAGGGTGAAATTTCGACATCTCAACTTGCCGAGTCTAAGCACCGATGCACGGAGCAACCGAGGTGGGTGGGTCAGTGTATCCATGGAATCTACTCGACAATGGGACTGGAATCAGGCCCAGTGGAGGAAGCACACATTGTTGTTTTTATTTATTTATTTATTTAACTGCAAAACAACGAAATACAACACACACACACAGCAGAAGCTGAAGGGTAGGTTTTTTTTTTTGGGGGGGGGTGGGTGGACAAGCACATTGAGTGTGCGGGCCGAGTCAGCCCAGCTGCGTCAACTCAACAACGGGCGGGCCAGAGCCGGGTCCCAGTGAATGAATGTATGTCTCTCTTTTCTCTCTTTTTATTTATTTATTTAGCTGCAAAAAGCACTCAACACAGCAGAGCTGTATGGTTAAGATAGCAGACTACAGTCGTCAGGTGATGTAGACAGAGCGCATTTACGTAGCGTTTATAGCACAGTCTTCTGAAGCCGAGTTTCTGATTCTGGGGAAGTGGAAAACTTTGTGAGGAGAGCTCTTTCACACAGACTCAATCATGCAACTGGAGAGGTTAGTTTTACCTACCTTACCTACCTCATTGTGAGAAGCAAAAGAGAACGTGATCTCTGCGGAGTGACTACTTACTCCCACGGTAGGCGGGACCAAGGACCTCACTCCCCGGAGGGGCTTATCGGCAGCTCTGACATAAAATGCTCAATAAATATCTGACCTGTAGCAGGCATATCCCAAAAGTATTGTTCTTGGTCATCTTCGAATTGAAAGGGAACAATAATAATTATATGCTCTTCCACATGAAAACATAAGAAAAGTGTTGGAACGAGAAAAGGCCATTTGGCCCATATTAGCACACCATTCTCCCCTACTGGAGGAGTCTAATTTAAAAGCCATAATCTACTTTTGCCAGTGTTTTAGATACTTCACTTGGTAGGCTATTTAATCAATCTATATGCAGAGTTTGACTTTAATAAGTACATCTATTTCTCTTAATCTATAACAGATATTAAAATGCAGTGTTTGTCATATGATGTTAGAGAGTCTAGATCTCATCATAAATAAAAGGTTAATGCCATCCAAGCATTTGGAATAGCTGTGGCAATACTCATGAACAGCAATACAGTTCAGGCCTGTATATAGAGTCATAGCAGGGTTTTGTCCACTGATTTCAGACCAGATCCTGAGTTTGAAAAAAATAGGATTAAAAAAAAAAGATTATTTCTGGTTTAACACTGGGTTACCTTGCCTAGGTATCAGTCCTGATGTTATCTTTTTTTCTACTTAAGAATGTTCTTTCTAGGCCATGGTGTATTTTTTCAGTTCCACTGAATCTCGATCAATCTTGTATTAGTTGGCTCCCTGGACACAGATATTTTTCTGTCAACCAACTGCAGTACTGCAGTCTAGCAGTGCAGCACTTACTCAAACTGGACACTTCAATAAACATGCCTTCTGCTGCAGTATCAAGCCTCCTTTATCCTCAAACACCTTGGCTATTTTCTTTTCAGATTGTATTGAATGACTGGGAGATAAGCTTCCATCTTCTGAGTTATCTTGTGGGCATGCTTTTCCTTTCAAAGTATAAATTAAGACGTATCTCCTGGTGTATTTTTATTTTTCAGTGCCATGTTGCCTTGGCTTATGTAAAACATAAACTTGACGTTTGGATTTGATACATGGACCGTGTGTTAGCTGGTTCTTCTTTTTATTATTTATGGTACATATGCTTAGTTCGCTACCCATCAATACCCATTGCTGCTGCTCTTTAACATGACACCCAGAGGGCCTTTTACTCATTACATTTATATACAAAAAACTGCATGTGAAAATAAAAGCATTTATTCCAACTGTCGCCTAATACAGTGTGTTTCAACCTTCCCTAGAGCAATCTCAAACATAATGATGTTATGGTTCTTTTGTCTTTTTGCAGGTGAGAAGCTAATGTACAACAATGGCACTGTATACACACACTGGTCCACAACTTGTGTACAGTGCCACTAGCTCCAGCAGTTTTTTTTAAAGCTTTAGTTAATGCAATGTACAAGGCTTGAAAACAACCACAACATACACAGGTAAAAGATTATATCAATATATTGAATATAGGAAATTAATAGAACATAACCATTTGTTTTAGAAAGAAAAACGTCATCTAATATCCACCTGGTTTAAAGTCCAAATCAGTAGTGTTGCTTACATTGCCATGCTGTAGGACTGCAGTCCCACAACTTCAGGCAAAATTTCTAAATATAAATTAAATCAATCAATCTTTATTTTATATAGCGCCTTTCATAGTCAACCACTAGAGCGCTTGACAAGGTGCAGTAACAAGAAGAAAATCCATAATACTTTAAATACAGAAAAATGCATAATACATGATATACAGTGATAAAAAAAAATGCATAACATTAAATACAGTGGAAAGTGCGTAATACATGATAGTAACATAATACTTGAAATAGTAGCAGCAACACAGCAGCTAATAGCAGATATCAGGCTTAAAGAGCATGGAAAGCAAAAGAAAACAGGTCGGCCTTGAGCGTTGATTAACACTTACACTTTATTAAGCCTACGTGACAGAAATACAATTAATCTTGGTTGTAAATCTCCCTCCCAACCTGTGAGGGCGCTAAGCAGCAAGGACAAAGTTCTGTGGACGGTCTGGCCTGAAAGTTTTTTCCCCAGGTCGGGAAGTCTGTCAGTCTGGAAGAAGGCAAGATTGTATTGACCCGTAAGGAAAATGACGTAGCAGCCGCAGATTGTAAAGACAGCTGCATTCGTTTACCAAGGGGTCATGCATGACAGCATATAAGGGGGACAGAGAATCGTAATCTTTTCCTTCGCTTTGGCTACGGAATATAAGCCGGGAGGACCTGTGCAGTAATTGTGAGATACCGTGAGTGTTTATTTGTCTTGTCTATAATTGTTACTTGTGTTTTCATAGATGGCTAACACATTCCGGAGCTGTCGCTAAGGGCCAGTATAAAACCTGGAACAGCAGTACACTATTGTCACGCATTAAACTGTATCACCCACCACAAGCACTACAGCACGCACCAAGATACATGTGTTTATTGTTTGGGACTACAAATCCTTTATTATTATTTACCTTGTGCACTACACATTGCTGTGTATTGCTGTGGATCATTGTTTTGGTCACTAGACCTGGGTTATAAAAATAAATACATCACTTTTCCAATTACAATCTCTGTCTACTCTGCACTGCATCACCTCTGCACCTGTACACAATAAACCACTTTGCCACAGCCTATTATAATTCCAGTCTATAAAATGCATTTACAAATACAATAATTATGTTGAAAGATAAACATTGTTATTTTTTTATGCAGATTTACTGTGGGGTTTGATAACTTTGTGTCCAGCACTCTCACACTGTCCCTGGTACAAACCCATGCTGAGAAAGTACAATTACAGTACATGAACTGGATGTGTAACTTGCTTTTGAAACAAATAAAAAATCCATTCCTTACCAGTAATATACATTATCTTGACAGGCTCTTAAAATGTAAATGTAAATTTCATATGGAAAGTAGTACCACCTATTTTTCTTCCTGAAAACATGCTTATAGATTCTGGTGGTCTAGTGGTTAGAGAAACGGGGTTGTTACTAGGAGGTTCCCAGCTCAGCCACTGACTCACTAGGTGTGTCCCCTGAGCAAGTGACTTAAGCTCCTTGTGCTCCGTCCTTCAGATGAGACTCGACAGCAGTTTTTAGACCCAGCGCACCGAGGTGGGTGAGTCAGTGTATCCATGGAATATAGTTGATGCATTGTTCACACCTAGTCTCTGTAAGTCGCTTTGGATAAAAGTGTCTGCTAAATGTATAATATTACTAAACACTCAATTCTTCTTATTGGTTAAAAAAATGTATTGGAAATATGGTAGCCAGGTTCTTTACAATGTTAGAAAACCCCTTTTGAACCATTTTGCTGAATAGTTAAAAGAATAAAATGGAGAACGTATGATTGCATTTTAATCAATACATAATTAAATCATAGAGTGTATTATACAATAAGCTACATTTACTATGGCAGTGATCCTAGAGAGTATCTATTATCCAATAAGCTACATGTACTATGGCAGTGATTGAACACTTTGGAATGAGGAATAGCTCTGAATCTGCAGAACAGATGGATAGATAGTAACTATGATGTTGTAAGGAGGCACAAAGAGCTTAGCCGATTATAGCTTTGGGTGTCTCCACATGGCAAGCTTTATTTAATTTTTTTTCATGGACCACCTGAGATTCACTGCTGGAGCACAGGTCAGGTACCAGTGACTGCTGTAAATTGGCAAGGTGATCCCTTCAAAGGTGTTAAATGTTGGGACAGGTGTTGATTGTTACTGTCGTGACAATTACAGTTTTGTTTTCCTTTTGAGAAAAATGCTGTATACTGTCACAAGTGACCTAAAACCTGTCTTCCCTTGTACAAGGCGCAGGCACCTTTTTTGAGTGAAAGGTGTGTGCGGCAGAGATGGATGGCTCTTTGATAGAAATAATTAAATTTATTTGAAGTGTTCCCACTGATGATGGGAATAAGAATGTAGAGATGGGAGCCCAGCTAGAAGACTTAAGTTTTAATTGCAGCTATCAGGCTTTTAAAGACTGTCACCAACACATGTGGTGGCTTTGACAGATTCTCTGAGAGCAGAAACTGACCTGAGACTTTAACCGCTACTGAAAACAGGCTGATCTTTGGGATGTACAAATTAAACATTTGTGAAACTGCAACAAATATTGTAATAACTGTAATGTATTTTAAAGAATATAAAGTCAGCAGACATATTAAACAAACACACTATTCAGAAAAAAAAAATGTTAGAATGTACTGTGTATTAGTCTAAGAGAATGTTGTAGGATTCTATATTCCTGTTTTGTTCTAGTATAATAGCTGAAAAATATTATTAGTGAATGTGTAAGGTCTGAAAAGAGAGCTCCTCATATCAAAAGGTCACACCTAACCTACTGAAAATTCCAAATCTCCCTAATTAGACTCAGAACCTCAAACATTCTGAACATAATGGCAAACTCTATGGAGCACTGTTCATATGTCAGAAATAATTGAACTAAAATATGTTTGTGGTTCTACTATAGTAAGAAAAAAAAAACAGTATTTAAACCTAAGAAAACTGAGATTTTAAAAATAAGAGACTAAAATAATAACCTTAAGTAAATGCATGAGGATGTTAGTCTGTATCAAAGTATAGCAGTCCTAATAGTTTTAATATTCAAGGTTGCATTTTCTGCCAAGCAGGTGACTAATTCAAATTAATATTTTGCCTTCTGTGTATACCAATGGAGTAAAATAAAATTACAATATATTAAAGAGATTGCTACATTGAAGTATCTGAATTAGAAATACATGTTATTCAATCACGTAAAGTTAAACTGCTATACAAATAAAATTATTATTGTTGAAAGAACATATTACAGTTAAAATAATATAAAAATATTGTAATAACTGTACTATGCTTTAAATAATATACAACCAGTAGAAATACTGCTGTAGCAAATTACAAGCAGGATAACAGGATTTGAATTAAGAAAACTGAACAAATCTACGTTGCTTGAGGGTGTTTTCATAGTCAAGTTTTTTATTTATAAAAGAAGTAAGCTTGATCTGAAAGTAGTCTCTTAGCTAAACATTAAAATACAAAATACAAAACTGTATTTTAATCTAGTATAAAAGGGGTGTTCACACCGGACATGGCGCGGCAAAAGCAATTGTTTTCAATGAAGGCAGTCACGTGCAGCGGCAGAGGGAGTGGCACTGAAGCAGCACCGCAGAGCGGCACGCAGGAGATAAAATATTTTCAACTTTGACGTAAACTACCAGCAGCCAATCAGGGGAAAGTAGGAGGCTCCTTTGTGAGGAATAAATAAATAAATGAATAAAATGGAGGAAAAGCTTGTGGTTCTGATTTTTGATTTTCCAGAGTTGTATAATACAACGTTAAATAGGTTTGAAATCTGACTGGAGCTCCTGTATCAGCCAATTATATTTGCTGTACCCTTTTCTTTTCTTGAGGATGTCATGGACCCACAGCAATCTTACATTTTTTTTCTATCTCTGGTAGAGCAGGGCGATCGCAATTATCTTTTTTTGTTTGCTGTTCATTGTTGCAGGTATTGTGTTGTTCCCCCAAAAGTTGTATATGATTGGATGGCAGTAGTCGTATTGTTTAATCATGTGTTTACGACAATGCTCAATAGTATCAATGTATAATGATGCATTTAACTCACTCTCTTTGCCTATACCCAGCAAACCAGACACAACTCACAAAGAAAGAAAATATCTACATTTTTAAAAGCAATGAAGGAACCAAATATTATAACTTGATCAGCCAACGATCATTTGGGTGCTGTTTTACAATGTTTAGTGAGGAATCTGTGAAAGGAGGGGGGGAAGGGTAGAATGTTTCAGTACACCATTAGGTTGGGTCAGATGTCCAGGGGCGGTGGGGGGATGGTAGAAGAAGGGCAATGCCTGCTTGCTTGCTAGGTCATAAATTCCAGACTGAAGTGAACATAACAACCGCAACGGAGGGGGCAATCATGCCCCACAGCTATCCTCTATTGGTCGAGTATATGAGTTTAGGGGGTAGGGATGGACGAATTGTCCGCTGAGTGCCAAATCCTGATAGGAGCAGGGAATTTTATGTAGAAACTATATAACCCATGTATGTGCTTTACCCCGGCAGAATACACTAGTTACTGATAAAGTGACTGCTATTCTCCGGAGCACTCTATATTTTGATGACCACTGCAATAAACCTTTGATGCAATGATCGTGTGATTGATTGTCTCTGATCATCTCTGCACTTCATTTTGCGACCCTACAGCAACATGTTTTTATTTTATTTTAAATAACATAATTGCCTGATATTTTGTGTAAATTTGGAGGGATTATGTTGGTGTATGTGGGGGGTTAAAATTAGGTTTTATAAAAAAAATATATAATGATGTTTCACGCCTCATTACCTGAAATATTTTTTACTAAGCTTTGTGTCATGCATAAAAAGAGTTTTCCCTTCCCGCTGGCATTTACTGTTTGTTGCTTGGCAACCAAAAGTCACCGTACATGCAAACGTGACGTAACAACAAACCACCCACTGGCGTTCCCCTGCCACATTTGGTGTGAACAGTGGTCTGCGGCGTGTCTGGTGTGAACGTCCCTTTAGGGTAAATGTTTTATTATAATAGAGGAACTGTTAAGTTTGAATAAAGACAATAAAGTGTAAACTGGATTTAATAACTGTAATATACAGTGGACCAACTAACGAAATATAATGAAATTGGTGTTCTCGCCTTTATCTGCTTGTTGCAGAGCCGTGCTGAGCATGGAAAGTGCTTTTTGGCAGTTGAAGCGAGGCTCACTTGTCGTTAGCAGTTTAAAAATTAACTAATGAAATACCTCTTGGTAACAGAATAAGGGAGTGTATTGTGGTGTAACGTCTGTTCTCTTTATTATATTATAGAAATTAATGAAAACTTTGCAGCCGAAGCGAGCATTTCATGTAAATTAGAAAAGGTGTCTACAGTATAAGTTCTTATCAGGAAAGTAGCGACTTTAAATTGGATTACAAAAGAAAAGCAAATGTTGTACAGAATTACATTTAAAACTAAAAAAAGTCAGTATTGCATTTATTACTGCAATAATAAACAGAGATATTTATTTACAAGGAGACTGTAGAGTTTACAAGTGAAAGAATTAAAAGCCAGTCTCAGACACAGAGTAGAATTCTGGAAGGGCATTAGACATTCAAGAGATAAGGATTAGTTTTTGGCACCTCAAAACGGAATTTTTTGTTGGCTCTTAAAAGCAGGATTTGTATTTGCTGTGTATCAACCTTGAATGATAATCAATGGAAGGTGCTTTAAGAAAAATAGGAGTATGTACCTCATTATATTAAGAAAATAATGAGAGCTTAGTTGTAAAAATTAGGATGTATGCTTTTTTCTTATCTTAAAATATACCGGTCCAAGCGTCTCTTGAACAGGCCAAAAAATTACTTCATGTGTTGAATTTGGAAAAGAGCTTACAGTAGTTTCATATTAATTAAGACTAGCCTTGGGAGGTAAACAGGGTGTCTGAAACCTGCCTGCACAAGGGATTTTTTTTAGAAACAGAGAGGTCAGGCTTAGTTAAAGCATGGTACAGTTAATATGAGACTATGTGTATGATATTTAACTTGTTCATTTATAGTCTGAATTTAAATGAAAATAACTGGACTTGCCACTGTATGCTTAGTGGTTTTACTCAAAAGCTTATGATAAACCCTCTGCAGTCTTCTATACAAGGTATAGAAAAAGTAGCAAATAAGTCATCCTAGGAAATCGCACTTGTACAGGTTATTACCACAGTGTAGTAACATAGATGTATTTTCAAATACTCATTTAATGTGTGCCATGATTCCCTAAAAGGTGTAATTGTTGCTGGTGAAGGTCACTGGTCTGGTGACCATTGCTGACAACACTTGTTCTAAGAGTCATGCTGCTACAGGTTTAATAAGTAATAATTAGGGGATATGTTATTTTTAATAAGTACTTACAAGACACAGGTCAAAGATGTGGGCCATGTTTTGAACCAAGTGCAAAGGCAAAGGCAAGGAACAAATCAACTGTAGTATTATTATTATTATTAATTGGTCATTTAGCAGACACTTTTATCCAAAGCAACTTACAGGGACTTGGGAGTGAACTATGCATCAACAACTGCTGCAGAGTCACTCACAATATGACCTTGGTTTTATGTCTCAACCAAAGGACACAGCACAAGGAGGTTAAGTGACTTGCTCAGGGTCACACACAGTGAGTCAGTGGCTGAGCGGGGATTAGAACTGGAGACCACCATCAAGCATTATTAGTAGTAACTAAGCAAAACATTACATTTACTGATCCTAATTACAACTATTACTTGTCAGCACTACATCTTTAAAAGTTTATTATTAAAAAAAAATGCTTTTGCCTAGGCAGTTGCTTCTGAAATCAGGCCCTTTGACTGGAGTGGCCCCTTTTCTTAAAAGTTACTAGTGTAGTGTCCCATAGCTTGTTGAAAAGAAAAGTTATTTTGCAACTCTGCTGAACATCTTACCACCTACGCCCCAGCAAAAAATGCACACGCAGTATGTTTTGTGTTCATACAATGAACAAGTAGATTTGTTTCTGCAAACCAGCTCTATTATTCTGTGGTTTAAATATATAAAGACTATTTAGCAAGATCCAAATACCAACACAGTCCACCGCTGGCCTTATATGACAAAGTTGATATGTACAATGTATTGTTTTGCCTCGTTAACGCTTCTGTATTCCTATTACATCTTACCCCTTTAAGTCACCTGGGACCCATAAGGTGTATGGGGGCTGCTCATTGTTGGCAGATAATAGTCAGGGATTCACCTGTGAGATTAGACCAGACTCTGAAGCTGAAGGTTAACATTTCCTTCTTGCACATAAACTATTAATACACTTTGTGTGAAAGTGACTGCTATTTGTGTTAAGTTGAATAATTGAAGGTTTACCCGTGAACACCCCTTCACCATCAACACGGGGTAGCTCTGAATCCTCTTCTCTTATCATGCTCTCAAATGAGTGCAGTTCAATGAATGCAATTCAATAAGTTTATATTCAGTCTGTGGTACACCGCTGTAGCAAAAGAAATACAAGTGAATAAAAACAGTTCCAAAAGACAATAGCTGAAGCAAGTTAAAAAACATGACAATATTTATTAATGATATTAAAAACTTTCATGAAAGCAATGGATGTCTAAACACAAATTGAGTCACTGAATGCAAATGGCCTTACAAACAAATAAATCAGGGTT
This sequence comes from Polyodon spathula, assembly GCF_017654505.1. Taxonomy (NCBI): domain Eukaryota; kingdom Metazoa; phylum Chordata; class Actinopteri; order Acipenseriformes; family Polyodontidae; genus Polyodon; species Polyodon spathula. The sequence continues at coordinate 30,166,375 of NC_054547.1, forward strand.
GCTTGTTCTTCAATTAACATGAAAAGAAAAAGAGAATTGAGAACAAGAATAATACCAATGTCAAAATTATTACACATGTTGACCAAAATCTACAAATACTTAATTAGAATCATGTTCTGACTGAAAGAACAACTCATATTTCAAATGGATTTCTCAGCTGAGTTTTTCTTAGTAGCCTATAGTTTAAACCTTAATGCTCATTTAAATTAACTTAACTTTCTTTCTGGGGAAAGAACAAAATTGAACCTGCCGTTTGCATGTGTGTGTGTGCGACTAGGATTTCTATTCATTAAACAAAATATGAGTTTGCAGTTCATAAAACAAGATATTCCAACCATTATTATTATTATTTTTTTTTATTGTATTTAATTTTATTTATAAAATAGCTTGAATATACAGCAATTTATTAAGGCTATAAAATGCTTGCAAAAAAAATATATATCCCGCGGAAAAGAAAGCAGCTAGATTAATAAATTCATAACTGACAACTAGCTTGACTGCTAAACAAATTGGAGGTTTGAAAACACATAGAACAAAATCTGGCAAACCATTATCAAATTTAAATTTAGCAGCCTTGTGACAAAAGCTTCTATAAATACATCAGAAAACCTGTCAGCTGAACAACTGTGTATGTTTGTTGCATCAAACAGTTGCTGTAATTACAGTATTTAGAACACATTTCATAATATTAAAAGTTATAATTTGTCAATACACATCTGAGATTAGTCCTCTAGTTTTTGGTTGTATGTTCCAAATGTTTTCAAGACTGTCGTTCTTTATATATATATATATATATATATATTATATATATATATATATATATATATATATATATATATATATATTAAATATTATTTACAAATGTTTCAATGATCTTTACTAGAAATGTTGCTCTACGAGTTATCTTTTGCAAGGAAAGTAACAAAAGCACAGCCGTGAAGTGCATATTAATGAAATTATTTTGGAGCACATTTTCCACAAGAATAATTAAATCTATTTTATCGCTTACAGAAAAAAAAAAAAAAAAAAAAAAAAAAAAATATCCTATAACAACTCATTACTGGAAAATGAAAAAAAAAAAAGCTAATTACTTTAAACAAATAGCACAGATGAAAAACATTTTTTTTACAAACATCAAAGAGCTGTCACAGCACATGACAGCTTCCAAGTCTCATATTTTATCTAGAAAAAGAGAAAAGAAAAAAAAAAAACTCTTTCAAAACGCTGGAAAAAAAATCACATTGCTCCCAAAAGTCTTAAAAGCTGTAATAAAACCCATTAACATATGGATGTTTTATTTTGTAATTAAAAAATAATCACAAAAATGATCAAATCAGTATTTTCACAGGCTAAGCTATGGGCACAACCTCCATTATGAAAATGCTATGAAGATAAGTTGTAAAAGTTGTTGGGTTTTTTTTGTTTGTTTGTTTGTTTTAAGAAAAGGCTTTTATTACAGCTCTAAAGACTTTAGCTGTCTCGCAAGTCAACATTAACATTTTGTTTAAATTTGGCACCTGTATGATACCCTATAAAACGCAGCAGCAAAAATGATAGGATACCATTAATACTATATTAGTAGGCTGTAAAACATTATTCACAGAAAGTCACAAAAATTGCACTAACTGGCATTTTAAAGAATGCAAAGGGACTGTTTATTTTATTTTTGTTTAGTTTTTTTGTTCCTATTAGGGTTGCAAGACGAACAGCTCAGTTTTTGCAAAGATACAACTATACAAAAATACAAGAAGAGGACATGTTTCCCCACTGATTTGCAGCCTCACTTGTTACACTGTTCATCCAATGTTTTGGTACATCCATTTTATAGTATAGTAGCTAGGCCCAGTAAAGTCTAGAGCAACGTGTAACAGGGGAATGAAATTCCAAGTTCACTTTATACCTTATATCACCAGTAAAGTGAAAGACACAGCCTTGTGGGCTTTGCACAACTGCCAACATTACAGCTAATGATTTGAATAGATTCATCTTTGTTCGACCAACAGCTCACATAAAGCCACTGTATATTCATTTTAAATGTACTTAGACACATGTTTAAACATTGAACACTTTGTTGCTATTCAAAATGTTGAGTCATGTTTTATTGTACCAGCCCTGTTCAATAAGACTGCCTGATATAGCCATTTTCTTCTTTTCATTATTTTATTTATTAAAATTTGGAATTGGCAATTACTTTTTCTCCCCAATTTGAAAAGCCCAATTATAATTATTTTATTTTGCTGACTCAGAAGAGACAAAGACAGACAAATGTGTCCTCTGAAAAGTGTGCTGTCAGCCATCTGCTTCTTTTCACTCTGCAGGCCTGCCATGCAACCATCTCAGGAGCTACAGAGTTGGAGGACCATGCAGCTCTTGGCAGTTGAGTAGCCTGGACTTGAACTGGCAATCTCCAGGCAATAGGGTGGTGTGCCTTTGCTGGATGCGCCACTCGGGAGCCCCTGGAATTCATTATTTTGGGGGGATTAAAATGCTTTTACTAACACAATGACAGCTTTGTGAATCACTGAATGAAAGGAATGCCAACTGTGTTGTCAAGTCCAATATGTTTCGTATTTTGCATTGTCGCACTTGTAAAGACAGGGATATTCTGGGTGGAAAAGGCATTTTAATAAAATGATTTAACTGGTGCAGCTTTGTCTAACCTTTTGATGTACAGTATATAGGAAAACAAATATATACATTTCATTAAGGCTGGTCATTCTGCAGAATATAAAAACAAATTCAACTTGCATGACTTCCCTGATAGAATGAACTGGATGTGACAGTAGTAGCCTAATCTCATTTTACACAGAGTAAGGCTCTTGTCTCAAATGGAGGGCTCTTTTAATTAAAACTGGGCACAAGAAGTCACCATCCCTTTTTGGAAAACCATGAAAAAAAAAACTTGAAATCAAATCAAGGGGGTCATTGTGCTAAATAAAGAAAATATACCAGAACGGGTTGAAGTGGTCTTTTATGGAAAACAAGTGAATAAACCAACAGTGAAAAGGAATTAATTACACAACTCAAAACTCAAATAAAATGAACTAGAAGCTTGTGAAGCTTGAATATCATATAACCAGGCAGAAGGACACCTCATTAAATAATAACGCAACAGGCATGTCATTGTGCTCTATCTAAACCAAAATATGGCACTAAATATTGAATTTGGTGGCTTTCCCCTGGCTATATGGTTAGGTGGCAGGCTTTTAGCAAAACTCCTATCCTACCACTCCCCTATACTGCCCAGTGAATAATTAAGGATTTGTCTGTGATACACACAAATGTCAGATAGCCAAATGGATCTCGCAGCTGCCCCTCTGAACACATTACTTGTTTTTAATAGAGTTTTAGGAAGTACCGTGGAGAGGGAACATTAAACAGTTATTTTGCATAATCATTGATTTTAAGTAAATAAAAACAGCTCTGTAAGGGCTTGGGGTGGTTGTTATAATATGTTTATAATTATCTGAAGCTGTTATAGCAATGTCTGATCATCCACCAGTAGCTGCCTTGTTCTACACAGAAATCTGGAGCAGCTTAGAGCTGCAGGACTGGCTGTCAAACACCAACCATACCTCTATAGGAATGAGCGACCAGCATATGCCAATTCCCTTGATTTATTTTACTACAGGTTGCCAGGGATTTCATTACTTCTTTGGGATCACTTTGTCTTAATAACCTACATTTAGTCAATACATGTTTCCAATTCTCATGCTGTTAGTACTTTTATTCTAAATCCACCCAATAAAGAAAAGCGAGGAGGAAATGATAATAGTCAGATACTGAGTCAATGAAAAACTTAAGATCGCTCAAAGGAAGCCTAAGTACTGGTGTTTTGACCCCATCTATCAGAAAGTCACAACATTAAATCCTTAAATTGGCTGTTAGCCAGGAATCTGTAGTAAGCCAGGAGGTGCTTTGAGTTTTCAGACATGGGTGTATTTTCTCTCATTCAAAGGGTTAATTGTGTCCCTATGGGTTGAATGAAGGAGATGAAGGCAATTAATGTATCAAATATACATCCAACCATTTGCTGGCTGCGTATTAACAGTGGATACTACTAAGCACTCCAGCACTATGATCTCCATGAGCGACACTACACAATATGGACATTTCAGGTGTGGTTTTGCACATGCAAGAGTACCACTTTTTCTGCTTTTACTAATTATTCTTCACTATACATTCTTTGCTACCCGATGCAATTCTACAGGAAAAAGAACAGCATTTGTTAAATGATCATGAGTGGTACAGACTGAATGGATTCAAACCATGATTTAGCGAAGCAGGAACACAAAAGTTAGATAGCCACAGAGGTAAGATTTAAGTACTTCTATAATCCAACTGCAAAAAATTACAAAAGCAAAAGCACTTAACATGGAAGGATATAATCACCCAGAAAATACTCTTCAAATTGATTATGATACATGAATTTTGAAATTTACCATTGTATGATCATTATTTGACTACTTCTAAGCCAAAAATACTGCCTCAATAAATGGCGAAGCATAAAATCCAAAAAATGGTCAAACTTAATGGGAACTGTGCCTTATACTGTACTCTGAAAGGTGATGTACATTCTCCTTACACTAAGTAGTGCAAGCTGTGAAAATCTCCAAAATATAAATCATTTGCATTAATCTTAAAATACTCATATGGAACTTACCTCATAAAATGTATCCAATCAATGAAATACTTTTTACAGCCTTGGGCAGACATAATCTTGACTAACTGCATGAAAAACAAATTGCTTTGCTACAGAATGGTGATCATGATTATTAGTAAAAAAAAAAAAAAACAAAGGCTGCAAAAAAATGGATGGAAAATTGGAGAAAACATTAAAAGAAGAAAAAACAAATACACTTTTCTGGGATTTATAACAGCTAGTGTTCACCACTATTAAAAAGTTGTACCAACACACATTGTACAAAACTAGTTCTTTTTAACCATATTCACTGAAGACCTTCTGAATTACTGTAATTACTGTACTATTTTATTTAGACCCCAACACCCCCCTCCCCTTTACCACCAACACCCCACCAAAACCTCTTTGTAGGTTGGAGGCAATCGATGAAGTATATTTCTTCAAAGAAATTCAATGGGGATGAGAATTACTTTAATTACAACTTAATCAGCAGAACAGCCACCAAGCAGATAAATTATCATGCGCATCGTGCTAAAAATATCCAATTCCCTTGTTCTCCAGCTCTCAGTATAGACAGCACTTGTGTGATGAAGCTGTATCTGCCAGAATGTCATTATCCCCTTTGTTTCGCTGGCAGATTGCAGAATTTGTGCCCAGTCAGGGCTTAAACAGCATTGGTGCTTTGTGTACATATCTAGATATGTAAATAAGTTCTATACAATAAAACTGTTCCAAAAATAAATTGGTGAAAAGAATCCGAGACTGAATGTCTCCCTTGTGCATATTTTTAGACAGTTTCCATTTTTTTCAGCTTACAATTCTCTCTATTTGCGTCACGCATGCCTACTTTCTCTGAGTTGCATTGGTTCTTGGCTTTAGAAACAATTCCAAACCTCAGTAGAAAATTATTTTTATTTCATGTTCAAATCGCTTCAAGCAACTGTTATTAGTATACTTGACAAGTGATATCCTCCATTGGAAAAGCTGGAAAAATTCCATTCTGTTTTTCAAACGTACCACATTAAGTATCCAGCAATTTTAACAAAATATCATTCCCTATCATTCTTTTCGACAGTACGAAAAAGTTGAAAATATCCACCAGAGTAGTAGTGCTCTTGTAGGTCTTTTTGTCCTGGCTATACCCTGGTTGTTGAATGTGAGTGGGGGTGAGGGTGAGGCAGGGTGTTGTTTTGTCCACCACTAAAAGTGTTAAATGTATGCAGGGACTGAATCCCAGGTATGGTGTTCGGGGTCATTAAGGGGACATCATCCGGTGACCTTCTCATGGCCAACGTGTAGTCTGGAGGACAGACAGTTCTCAGAACCACCTCATGTGGATGGATGGAGTCACACTCGTGATCCAGATCTGTATGCTTCATTTGCAAGGACATTATCTCTTCTTCTTGTGTGTGGATGAGATCATTGGTGGTGTTGCGCTGGGGACTACATCTCCGGTGTACATCGTGCCTCCTTTTGTCCTTTTTGTAATACAGCGCTGCAAAAGCCAGGATGTTTAAAAACAACAAAGATGCTCCAACGGCAATTGTCACACTCAGTTCCGTTGAGTAGTCCCTTTGGTCCACCAAGAAAGGACCTTCCAATTGATTCTGGCTACTCTGATTCTCAGTAGGAAAGGGCGTAGTCACAGGCCGCTTAGTTACTGGGATTTTATTTGGGGTCCTGGGTGTCATATCTGGTGGGACCTTCGTAGTGGTTGAAGTGAACTGGGTTACTTCATTCAGACTGTGTAGGTGAGGAACCAGCTCTAACCACAAGTTGACCTTGTTTGCTCTGTAGTGCTCCTTAACCCGGGGCTTAAGACCAATGTGGAGGTACAGCTGGTCTTTCTGCGTATACCTGGTCCATGCAACCTCTTCAAAACGATTTGGCTTTGTGTGAATGAATTTTGTATCCTGAGGTACTGGCTGATTGGGGTCACTGGAAGTTAAAGGATAGTATTGATTAATACTTTTAATTATTAGAAACAGGTCAATTATAGTATATTGTATAGTGCTTATAATCCCCAACCTCCTTTCACAGGCTATTTTCTATTTTTGTTCCTTGAGGATGTACTGTATTGACTATACTAAATACTGACAAACTCAATTTCCTCTCTTTGCTGTCCTTTGCCATGGTGTTTTATGATACTACATCAACAATGCTCCAGGGGGACTACCCTCTCAGTTGGCAGCAAAATGGTCTTATGATCCACCATGCTTTCTCAATCAAGAGCCCTCTGTAACTGTAAACATTGTAAAGCTGCAAAGTATTCTGACTGAACAATGAAAGCTGCTTCTTGGCAACTTTCTAACCCAATATGGTTTTTGCAAGACTGGCCTCAAATGATATATGTAATATATATTGCATTATAATGAATATGGTGATTGCAGCAAATTAATGGTCATCATTTATTAGATTTAATGTCTAGGCAACAAGATCCAAGTAATAACTGGATGAAATGCAATACCCAATAACATATTCACTGTAACTAATTCAGTTTGGATTGTAATAATGTACACTCTCATATCATAATAAAATATAATACAAATACAAATAACACAGCCATGCCTGATAATACCCATATTAAATAACCCATTACTTTTGTCATCCTTGTTAATGTCATGGATTTCTGCCCTTTTTTTAATATTGTAAATATTATAAATTCAAATAAAAAAGAATAACAAAGCCTATTGAATAATTAAATTTAGATGAACACATCTGTGGATAATAAAATAAACATGACTGCATGAGGGTCTCTTAATCTATTCTGCACATAAACAATAAACACAATATATATGTACAGCATGATCCAACAAAACTTAGTTTTCAACTCACCCAGTTTTTGCAAAGTTGGTCCAGTATGTCATCACCACGGCACTCAACATGACATCATTTTTTGAGAAATTGCAGGGAAACAGCTCTGTAGGACCAATCATTGGAAGCCCAAACACATATGGGATTTCATCTCCGTGAGCTGCGTCAGCCCATGCGGGCACCTGATCTGTCTGGCAGTGATGGTAGAAGGCATAAAAGTAGGTAGGAGATCCAAAGCTCGAGTGAAGGTCAGCTGTTGCCACTGCTGGTGCCACCCACTGGTGGTCGGTAAACAAAGCCAACAACGTCTTCCTTCGAGTCTCCGGATTGTGTCTGTCAGCCCAGTCAGTGTACATGAACTTAATGGTCTCCCTTAAGACATCTTTGCCATCAGGATACCCATACAAATCATCCACAAAACTGGAAACAGCATAGTCAAAATCCATGGCCCGAACTCCATTCTCATTGTCCACTATGAACTCTACAAACTTTAATCCCTCGCCTTGGTTGACGCCCAGCATGATGTCATAGTTGAGAAACTCTCCTTGCTCCATCAGGATCTGGGGGTCATCTGGTATGACGTCACCATCTATAACAGGGCCAAAGGCTATGTGGTACCTGGCTGGCTGGATGTCCTGGTCCACTAGTTCCTTGTAGGGCTTCTTTTGGAGACATTCCACCAAGTCAACGGTGTCCATGAGGTTGCAGCCCACCTTGGTGGCCAACATCCTGGCATATTTGGCAGGCTGGAAGCTGACTGCCCAGCTAGAGAGAGCAGAACCACTCTGTGCAATAGCTCTTTGAAAAAGACCTGTAGATAAACATTGAAAGAATACTTTTCTTAAACGGTTTGTAAAGTCTTCACTAAATATGACAATTACAGAACATGAAATGGTCTTTTGGGGAACACCGCGAGTATCTCATGCCTAACATACTTTTAGAAAAGCAAAGTCATGTCTACTTGGTAGAAGTTCAGCGGAAATGAACACATAAAATACAGAAGCAAACGACAGAGGAGGAGTTTTTAAACTGTAGCAGCACATAACAATGGGAATACTTTAAATATACAGTACATAAGGGATGGGTTTGAGTGATGGATATACTGGGGAAAAAGCACTGACACTTTGCAGGTGGTGTACAGTAGAACTTTTTCAATGTTGGGACCACCTTAGTTTTTGGATTTTTCCCACGGACCACTTGTCACACACTTTGAAACAAATTTTATAGATATATGTATAAGTCCCTGGGCTTGAATCTTCACTACCAATTCATCAAGGAATGTTGTCATTTTGTGCACTGAAAGTTGCTGATGGCAAAGTTCCAGTTTCTTTTGTTTAAAAAAGCAATTTTTTTCACACATTCTGCTTCGTAGATAAATAGCATCTTGATTTTGCAGGTTTACCCTCCTGACAAATAATGCACTGAGGCTTAGGTCATCCTCAAGTCCAGTAAATGTAAATACCAGTGCCTGTCCCCCTAACAGTTACCTCATGTAGCAACTTAATCTATCCATTTCTAACTTAACTTATTCCACTTACTATGTCGCCTACTTTGATCGATGTACATATAAAAAACACACCGAAATATTACATACTGCTTCAGGTGCGCTGTGATGTGTAAATTAAATGTGATTGGCGGTGCACAGTAGATAGGATTTATAGCATTTTGGTTAAATATGACATCGTCAAGAACAGACTGCAGTGTTGAGAGAATTTAGTTTTTGACATATAGTCTTGTGAAATATTAAACCTAGCTGAATAAACCCATATAATAACATGGAGCTGAAATCGATCATTCATACTGTGTTACAGTTCACAAATAAAGCAACAAATATAGCATATTTGTTTCACATTAACTTCTGTTACCATAAGCAGCAAACCTCTTCAAAAACTATTAAGGGATATTCTTATATCCCTGGCAACGCTGTAGCACATTTTATATTGTTGAAAAAGAAGTTATAAAACTCTGATTTTAATGTTGTTGTTTTTTTGTTTGTTTTAATTTAGTCATTCCAAACAAGTTAGGAATATGCCATGTAGTGCGCTATGTTTATGCAGAGTGAAAAGGCTGGAAAAGCCAGATTACATTTATTTATTTATTTATTTTCCTGAACAGTCAGCACAAGCAGTAGAATGAGCACAGATTAGAAAGATGTGCATTTTACATGAATGCTAGATGTAGATTTTTTTTTTTAACAATGCTGTTACAATGCCAAAAAAAATAAGTCTGTAATTTTGACAAGATAAATGTGCTCTCATAATGTTTAACAGTTATTTAGTTAGTAGGCTATTTGTTTCACATAAGAAAGCTGTTTCAGTTAATGGCTGCTATGAAGGCGATGCTTGGTATGGCATCAAAGGGAGCTGTAATGTTAATGTATAAACACACCCGTAATAAAATAAAACCGATAAAGGGGAATAATGCACACTACATACATATCTTATAATTATATATCATGTGGTTAAAGCTATTGTGTTGCTTAGTTATATATATATATATATATATATATATATATATATATATATATATATATATATATATATATATATATATATGAGCAGGGAGAGGGTTAATTTCCTCCCTGCTAGAGAAAAAAAAAAGTGAGAATGTAGATTCCTGTTTTGGGTTAATTGTTTAATTATTAGTTATCCCCTGCACCTGGTGTTTATGGTAAATTAGAGCCAGGTGCAGGGTATTTAAAGAGAGCAGCCAGGCTGCCCAGGGCTGCTGGTGTGTGAGGAGCCTGGTTGATGGTGATTTCAACTGAAAGGAAAAAAAGGTAGTGTGAAAAAGCCTTTTTGTGTGTTACAAGTAAACAGCTTAGCTGTCCTGTTGTAGTTAGGTTCCTGTATGTGGCAGTTAGTGGTTGTGAGAGCTAGGTGTTTGTTTTGTGTTAATTTATTTTGTTTGTGTATTAAAAATAGCGTGTGAGCGCCTTAACTTCCATTTCTGCGTGCTGGGTCATGCTTTAAAGGGGCAATGAACTGTTTGAGTGCAAGCTTGGTTACTATATATATATATATATATATATATATATATATATATTACTATATATATATATATATATATATATATATATATATATATATATATTGTAGTAGCACAAATTGTGATGGTGTAGAAATAGTTTTTTGCAAGAACTGCGGAACCAGATCTTTTGGGAGTTTTTTGTGGATGACCATAAAACATCCTTTTTCCCCAGGTAAATCCATGAACTGGACAAATACAGTGACTTTTGAACCACTGGCATATACAGTGTATACATAATGACAAACACATTGTAATATAGTTGTATAAATTATATAATCTCATTATTCTACTTTAATAATATGTGTGCTAAATGGCAATAATATGCATAAGCATAATAAAGATCCTTTTTTCCTGTGACAAATTGCATTGCCATTTAAAAAAATATATATATTTGTGGTCTTCTAAATAAAGAAAAAAACATACTGTAGTGCTGATTAAGTTGAGCTTACAATTCTATTATTGTATCTAAACATTGTATCACAGTTCTTGTATTCTATAGTAATAAAGGGTGGAAACAATTGAAGCATATTGGCATGCACTGAAACGTCTTGACACCCAGAGATGACCAACCTTACATTGTATGACCTATAAAAACAATTAGACCCAATGCAGCTGAAATATAGAACAAATCATGGACTGTTAATTTTCTAGTGGAAATCTGTTCCCCTCCATATGAGGACCCTCTTCATGATCCTTTAACAGACACTTTATTTCAATGATTTAAATGAAAGCTTTCACTGATTTAGACTACTTACAGATATTTCTGTGAAACTTCCACTTAGTTCATATATATAAAAAAAATCCTTTAAGAACAAGTTTCTCACAGAGGGCTTATACTGACATAGTATAAAGTGTTATTTGTCATTTAATTTTCAAGATTGCCAGAAAATTGCCAAGACGTTTCAGGTAACACACCAACACTGTTCCTCTATAAAGTGATCATTTAAACAAAAAATGAGATGTGGAAAAACTAATGTGTGAAGGCATACAATGACCATGCAAAAATTGGGGGGTGGGGTGCAAAAAAAAAAGTTCTAACACCCAAAATTCACAATCCTGGAGTTCTCTCTGGCTAGTCTACTTTAAAGAGGGTGATGTGAGAAAGGAGAGAGGAAACAGATGCTGACACACACAAATAATAAATACAAAAATCTGCTTATGACCTCGATGCTTTGACAATTTTGGATCGTGCATGCAAAACATTTCTTTGATGACAACAAGTGACTTCCATGCAGTTTCAGAGAAAAGATTTCTGAACCAGGCACTTGGGACTGTCAGTCTGTTTCTTCCAGAAGATGATTAGCTTTGGAATTAAAATCTGTTGTAGGACACACACATTTAGGCCTTAATGACAGCATGTTTTGATTTTTTTAGGACCATGAATGGATGCCACACCTTTTGAAACAAAGGTTTCTGCTAAAGAGGGAAGGAAAAATATTAGGGACAGTCTACATGTGTGCAGTTCGGAAGTCAACTGCACAATATTTCTAGAAAGATCTACAGGAGAGAGATCGAGAAAAAGACAAAAAAGAAAGCTTTGCCACCCAAATATCAACATGCAAAAAGAGTAAGAAAAAAAGAAAGAAAAGGAAAAATCTGGTATTAAACATCCAAATAATGCTGCTCTTTTCTGTTTTTAAATCAACATTGAAAGATATATAAAGAAGAAATATACACTGAGAGTGTCACATTTAACATTAATGGCAGGGGCATGCAGACACCAAAATTGTCAAAATTTGCAACCTGCATTATACCTTTGGTTGAATTGCTCCAACGGTTACCTTCAGAATAATGGGACAAAGTCAAGAGATTGACACAAGAGGCACCTGCCCCAGATCCGAAAACAGTTATTCGTAAAGGGTCACCACCAAAGAATGCAATGTTTTCACTTATCCAGCGCAGAGCTTGGATTTGATCAAGAAGTCCATAGTTTCCTTTAGCAGCTTGGTCACCAGTGCTTAAAAAACCTGTAATTAGAAAAAACAAAAAAGAAAAGGGGAAAAAAAAAAACAATGTTTAAAGCAACTTCTTATTTCCTATTTATATTCATCCAAGAGATGAGTAACTTCTGAATGCAATCTATGCACCGGACTGGAACTTCAATTGGAATTGGCCTCAGCTGGGTTTGGAAGTTAAAGATACAATCATCAAGATCAGTTAAGATTGGCATTCTGGTATTCTCAGTTTGATGCAACTTTAGAAAGGGTATATTTGAAAAACCTACTTACAGAAACCAATCTACATACTGTTTGCTGCAAAGATTATAAAATATTTTTTTTTCATACCATCACCTGGGTAACAATACTTCATATTGGATGAGTCACATACCAGAACAAGTATATGACAACAACCCAGAAGAATACAGTATTTGAGCAGATCCTTTTATTTAAAATGTACCATTGCTTCCATGGGCATGCCCAAATGTGTCAGGTTTCAAATGAACTCAAAGCAATACATGTGGAAGCAGAAATCCACTTTCAAATCGAACGGGTTATGTGAAAACTGTATGGAAATGTTTTAACGTCTTTAAGGATTTGTGTGTTATCATTATTCTTTAAGAGACAATTTGAGGAAATCAAACGTGAATGTGTCAGGTCAATCAATTTGATTAAACCAGACGTTAAAACTATTCACCATAATGCTTCTTTTGATTTGCTGCTCTGTCATTTATTTTGAAAAAACGCACATTTTAAAACCTTTTTAAAAAATGACTTCCATGTACAAAAAACAGTGCAGCCTACAATTTAATATGCAAAACAAACAAGCTTGTGCTTTTAATATTTGTTTTGTAACAAAAGAGGAGTTGTTACTTTATAAAGTAATCCTTTTTTAAGCTACATGCGATATAATTCATGAAATCTAATTTAAGCACAAACAACTTCAAATCTACAGCTTATGAAAAATTCACATTGAGAAAAATAAAAAGATAATTGTGTATAAATAGCGTAATCAGTGTTTCTACAAAAGCTCCACATTTGTAATAGAGTTTCTCCCTTTAAGTGAAAAAAAATATATACTGGTTTATTGCATTTCTGAAAATCTCATAATTGCAAACAGACATCACAAACATTAATATATTTTGTGTGTGGGTAGCATGATTGTTTTTAACCAAACATATCTAGAATGTTCTACTCCCATTACAAACAGCATTACATTAGCTAGCTTCAGCACTTAACATTAAGTTTTATTTGTGAAAAAAATTGTACAGCAGATACAGAATACATGCTATGGGTGTAAAAGGAAAGTCATGTGTTCCCATTGATCATAAAGACAATAGTTGAGAGGTTTACAAGAAACACCTGCAGGGTCTTGAAATAATAATACAAAAAAATGAAACCCAAGTATATTAGCTTGTATGAGTTATTAGGATATTGGGATAGTTATTAGTTAAAAGGCTTTCACAGATTTTAAAGTGGTGATGCAAGCTTGGTTTCTGAATACAGATAAGTAGGGTCTTGAAATAATAATACAAAAAAATGAAACCCAAGTATATTAGCTTGTATGAGTTATTAGGATATTGGGATAGTTATTAGTTAAAAGGCTTTCACAGATTTTAAAGTGGTGATGCAAGCTTGGTTTCTGAATACAGATAAGTAGCAAAACTGCAATAATCAGATTTACACAAGGCAGCACCTACAAATATACTTTAGGAACAAAAATATATGGATTAACATAATCTTACAAAGGTGATAAGATTAAATAAGTAAAATAAGGAACTGTAACTTAAAATTCAATGAAAAGCCAGAGATAAAGGGCTCAATTTTCCCAAGGTATCTACATAGTTGTTGCCTCTCTGACTTCAGTAAGTAATTGGCTCGACTGCATACATGTGAAGGGTACTGGGACATTTTGCCATATGTTTCTGTACACTGAAAATATGAAGCATGTATCTCAAAGAGGCAGCAGCTTCAGATTTACAGTATAACACATACAGCTTAAGTATCACTAGCATGCAGATGCTTAATAAATTTTAGATGCCACAATGTAGTCAACTCATCACTAACTGCACAGAACTTTTGCAGATAGAGCTGATAGGAACTAAATTAGTTTTTGTAGTATCATGAAAGCCAGCTACAAACACATTTTAAAAGCTAAATAACCAATTTAAAGGTCTCCCAGCCACAGAAACTTCAATCCTTCATACACTGCTACACCTGTTCAATAGCTCACAGTTGTATAAATGGATACTGTATAATACATAGAGTAGCAACGTGTAACACTGTAAAGATCCCTGCTTATAAATTAAACCATTACCAGCCCCCGCCCTGCCTTGTGGGTAATGAGTTTTAACATTATTCGGCAGGTAATTGCATGTCACTGCAAGGTTGTTTGCGACTCTCTAAGCAAGAAAGCAAGAAAATAACTAATATAGTTTGTTTAAGGAACCTGCAAAGCCACCTCAGTTAATTGCAAACAAGATCATGCCAGCTTCATCTTAAGCAATTTCACATTGGTGCTCTTCAATTAAGAAATAATAAGACTGCAAAGTAATTTATACTCGTAGATTTGATGTCGTCTGTGACAAATTGCTGATTAACTGAAAGTGGGCCTCTGGAGCGCCAGCAGAGACATTTAATGGCAGTCAACTTTGACTTCCATTCTAAAATGGCCATTACATTAGAATTCACCTTCTAAATCAGAAGCATGCATGTATGCGTACACGTACCAATTTTTAAGACCGTCTTTCAAATGGCTTGTTTCGTTGATAACTGCAGTCTCTCTGATAACAACAATATCTAAAAAGAATCAGTCATTAGAGCCAGCTGGGTCTCTGGGACACCTGTATTTCATCACATTTGTGAAGCCCTATGAGGCAGCTGCACCAGGACTGCGTATTGTCAGTTAAAAGCAGTTCTGCATCAATGCAGCCCTCAGTTACAAAAAAACCTGTGCTGTTGGGGGCAAAGCAACACATTACCCTGAGGTAAACAATTACAGCTACAAGTAGTTCTTTTTTAAGGCCAATTTGTATTCTTATTTCTTAAATTTCATTTTTAAGCAGAAAATAAATACATCAATACATAATTATACAAAAAAAAGCCATTATTATACAAAATGTTACACTCTGTATTTGAATGTGTATGACATTGCTGACCTGTTATCTCACTGAGATATTGACTAAAACCAGTGTGTGTGTGTGTGTGTGTGTGTGTGTGTGTAGTTACACACACACACACCTGGAAGCAATTGTAAATTAAATCCAGGTGCAGGGTATTTAAGAGGTGCAGCCAGTCTCTTCAGTATTGCTGACTAGAAGGAAGCAGGAGGTGTACCCTGCTGCCGAGCCATCACGAAAAGGTACTGTGTTCCTTTTGTGTGATGTAAAGAAAACTGTGTGTTTTCAGCCGGTAAACAGTTTAGCTGTCCGGCTTATTTAGAGTAGGTTCCTGTTTTTCTTTAGTTAGTGCTCAAAAGAGCAATGTGTTTGTTTTCATTTTCTCTTAGTTTTTCTTATTAAAAAATTGCTCATCCGAGCTTTAAACCTTTAAACTTGTGTCTGGGTCTATATTTTAAAGGGCTAAATGAACCTGAGTCGTAAGGCTCGCTTATAGTGTGTGTATGTATGTGTGTGTGTGTGTGTGTATATAATTGTAATATGTAACATAGCATATAATGATATACTATATCCTATATATATAGATATATATATAGTTCATATGTATTATATATATATATATCTGGGATATGATACATCATGGAGTGTCTGGGAATGTAGTTTATTGGTGTCCACTGCCCACTGTTAATCAACCATTAAAAAATACAAATCCCATACCCCGCCAATTTCACTGATTTATCACTGTGATGGCTATGCGTTTCCAGATAGTTTGAAACCAAGATGAGGAAAACATCAAATTATTTTAATGTCATTGGAGAAGTTTCAAAAGAAAACCACGATGATCAAAATTCTGATATATTGGCGTCTTTACAAGAAGTGAGAAATCAAGGTAGTATTTCCAGTAGAGAAAGTTTACACAGGTCTACCTGTCTGCAGACTAAATATATGTGACCCGTGGTTTTCACAAATTTAACGAAATAAAACAAAATGCAAATATAAAAAGAAATCATTATAAAAAAAAAACATAGAATAACATTTTTAAATTGGGAGGTTTTATACAGAAAATACTTTAAATAAAAACTCACAATCGTAGTTGTCAAGGCTCAGCCGTTACCATAGACACAGTCTGACTGAAGGGAAACGGAAGCTCTGACTAGCGCCATCACAGATGTATAATTTGAAGTGAGCAGTTTGGGAATTTAAATTGTGATGGAAGAGAAGAGAAGTTAATTTTTAAAAAGCATAAACTGCACATAACAATTAAGCAACCCTGCAAACAATTTGAACATGAGGGAATGTATGCAGCTGACGGGGACAAAATAAGGATCTGCAGACTTTTGCTTATTGTTTAAATACTGAGAAACCCCAAGCTTGTTCTATGCTGTTTCAGTGCAATGGGATTGAAATAAAAATCGATATTCGTTTTTTTTTTTTTTTTTTTTAAAGGTTAGATTTCTGTTTCTGTATGGCAAAAAAAAAAGTGTGTGTGTATATTATATATATATATATATATAGATATATATATAGTATATATAGACATGGTACCCATCATAAATGACATTTTTTATAGTATTTGGGATTGCAAAACCGTTTTTTAGTTATTTTACTGTAAATAGGTATATAAAAACCGTGGGTAAAATATATATCTATATCTATATATATATCTATATATATATATATATTATATTTCTATTTTGGTTGACTAGGCTTAAGGTCAAGTAGACTATATACAACACTACAGGTAAACCGCATTAGGAAGCCCAGTTATCCAGCACCACATTCCAATTTTACACATGCTTTGTATATTTTGTGTCTCTCTCTCTCTCTCAGCTGGGGAAATACATTTCCTTGTGTGAAGCAGGTTTTTCGTATTTAACTACAACAAACTGGATTGAGGTCACCATAACTCATTTCATGTACAGCTAGGAAGCCATCCGAATTAAATGCGTTTGAAATGCGTCCATGAATATTTCAGGTCTCAATCTGAAAACTTGCACCTGCTACCTTTTCAATCACTTGACTGAGTTAAGATTGGGAAAGTACAGGTGGTAAGCTGTTTCATTTCTTAACCCCCTATCTTCACCCCCAACACCTTCAAGAAATCCCAATCGTTCCTGTTTTGTGCAGCTTTCGGATGAGGTCTTTTTTGGTAATCTTGTCTACTTTGGTTCAAAAATGATATCTGTGTTTACTTAATGGATTTGAAATTAACCAAACTGTTACCAGAAATAAGCACCCAAGGACCAACATGATGATATGATATTGACCTTTGACCTGTTTAACGTCACGCTGCAGATTAGATTCCATACTGCACATTGAACCAGCCACAATCTGATACTGAAATGAACTTTTACAGCCTAGTTTGACGGTGCAGACAGGTGGTGCATGGTTTTAACAAGAGACTTTTTTGTTTTGATATGTCTACGCATGATGGTCACTTCCCTACTGTAGCTGCAGATGTAGGATTTTAATAATGAACAGTGTTGCCACAAGCAACCAGTGTACAAGTAGTCTTTACAGTCTTTACTATGTAACGTTATACTATTCCTCAAGTACTGTATTGATTCATCAACATAGGAACACTTGCATTAATTTCAACTGAAGTATCACTATTTAATTACGTAGCTACATATAAACCCCTGCATTATGAAACAATCATTATACCACTTTGAGAGTAAAACTGATGAGGGAGTCCAGTTTGAGAACATACAAAACATTTCATAAAAGAAGCTTGAATAATAGTCAGGCTTACAATGTGTCTCTGTGGTTACACAAACTGTTTTACTGCTGTTGGAAAATAGATGCAGACCTAACCTAATACTACTGCCTTCAATTTGATGTCAAACCACACAAAAACAACATATTCACTATAGTATAAACACAGTACCTATAAAATGCATACTATTGATCAGAATCAATTCGGAGAGCAAAGACATTCATTCATCTCCAAATCTCTATCACTAGACTTGTTTTCAATTAGTCTTTTTAGACAATGGGACACAATGGATTTTTTTGTTTAGCCTCCTTGCCTAGCATTATCTTCAACGACATCCATGTAGTTACAGGTAATAACACCGGCTTCTCACCAGCCTAATTACTTATTGTTTTTTTTTTTTAATCGGGAAACTGAGCAAAAACATTAATGTGCAGTCATAGAAGCTTTTTCTTTCATGATGTTTGATAGGCTTCCTAACAATTTGTGGCTGAGTCCACTGCATAAGGGAATTGTTAAACAAATTATATATAAAAAAAAAAATAATCTACTGATTTGATGTACAAATATATTTGAACCATTGACACAAAAGGCAAAAGTCAGCATTATCTCTGATTCCTGTTTTGTAACACTGTCTGACCAGTAATTCTTTATTCAAGTAATTACTGCATGGGATAGTGCAACCTGCAGAGAAAACAATTTTACCATAGAGCAGCATTGCTGTTCAAGATCTGAACTGACTGCTTGCCATTTAATTGATAACACACCCCCCCCCCCCCCCCCCCCCCCCCCCCCCCCCCCATTGTGTCCAGCCCGGAAGGACTAATGCATGATAATTCAAACTCTTGCTTCACACTTATTCCGCTTGGGTAACTATATAATATACTTATCTGTAAAAAGATCTGAAAGCTACCTGATAAGCACGATTCAACTGCTCTTCAGAGACCTTCTCACACAGTACTATTTCATAAGTAAATTATACAGCACAACCTATTCCTGGTTGTAGCCATGCATTTGTACTATATTACTGAAAAACAAGCAAAGCAACTTACTGTTTTGGAACTAACATACAAATGCATGTCTCTGTATTCTGGTTCGCTGACTCTAAACCGGAGTACTGCAGTCTGTAAAAATAAGTTTGTGTTTACCGCCTGTTTCATTTTCTGATACTGATACTGTGAATAGTTTGTTTGCATGGGGAAAAAAAAAATCTATAAACCATTCAAAGTATAGTAATCACACAAGCACAATAATATTATCTTATAACTTAACGTTTTAAAATGACTTGACATCAATAGCAAGACATATTCATGTTACAAAGTTCCTTTATAAGCTTTCCTATAACATAGCAAAAGAGATCATGAAGTGTATACCGTTCAGTATATTATATATTTTTTTCTAAATAAAATCACAAATCTGTTTACTCAATGAGACAAAAATAACACATTTTCATTGCTTCCAGATGCCTATATTTACTTCTTTGAAAATGGGAAGTCATTGCCCAAGCTGAATCACAAAGTCAAGCATATTTTCAGTGTGGGCTGCTAACAAATTACTTGTTTAAGAGAAAAAAAAAAAAAAAAAAAACAAAAAACACCTGACATGCAGCTACTGAAAACAAAAGTACTATCGCACTGTTATTAACTTTTTGTTTGCCAAGTTCTGAACTTTGGAAATAAATTGTTGTATAGACAAAGACCAAACTTCAAGACTGCATTCCTTTTTTTTTTTTATATATATACATTTCATATACATATAAGCTGTAGACATCAGGTTTAGGTAGCATTTTAAAGAAAACATTCTACATTTGTATTCACTTCCAACCAAACTCATTGTTTTTTGTTTTGTTTTGTGCAATAATCTGCATTCTTCATCATTTCTACATATGGCTGGTGGTATGCATTGAGAATCATTTAGCTTAAAGCTTGACATGAATGATTATCACAGAATTCCGCTTGGAATATGGCAACATCAAATACCAGCCATGACAACATTCAATTCTCACCTCTCTTCACTAAGCTGCTATCGTATGCCTCAATAGGTACAAAACACAGCGAGAAATTACATCAAGAAAAGGTCATTAATTGTTGAATAACAAGCATCTAATTTGCTAATTTACAGTCAATTAAAAAAAGCTAATGTAGTGTTCATTTACAAGGAAGAACAAAGCATGGTAATAATGGTGACACAAGCCCTATTTAATAGTTTTAATTCTACTAGGGTAAAGACATATTTTAAAAGCTGTTTCTGGTAATTCTATGTTTTCATCATGGCCTGCCTTTAGTACACAAGAAATATGACTGGAAATCAGTCTGCCAAGTTTTTTTTCTTTTTTTTTTTTTTTTTTTTTTTTTTTTTTTTTTTTTAAATGAAAATACATTTCAACACAAAAGTTTACAGGCTTAAACAAATTGAAAAACAAAAACGGCTGCTTTCAATGAAAACGAAATGCTAGTTTTGGTTGGAATTCAATTCACCTTAGTCATAGGACTAAAGTTAAGAATATATTAGAAGCATTTGATATAAACTAATCTTTGTCAGGAAGAACGGTAAAAAGTTCCCCATTTGTCAAAATTATATACAACTGTGTGTGGTGGTAGGGTCTGAGTGCAAGGAAGGCAAGTAATGAACATTAACTTATTTAAAGACTAATATATTAGAAATTAAATATTAATAATGGCCTAAGAAATAAAGAGACCTTCTTTATACCGAACCGGTACTGTGAATAACTAGCTCCTGCTGGCACCTTCCTCTCTGATGAATTCAAATCCTTCTTTAATGAACCCCTGTGGTTCGGAAAATGATGTCCTCAGGCAGGTATTCCGGACAGATTCACAGGGTCCCGAAAAATAATATCTTTGAAGATGCATTCATCTGCATTTTAATACTTAAGCAGCAGCAGAAAGGTCAGACCATTGGAGAGTAAGTGGGAGAAAATGCATGGAGGCTGTGTTTAAGATAGCTTTCAGAATTATTTAAGATTTACTATATTCCTGGGGTTATATTTAATGAAAACGATTCATCATACAGGTATTAAAAAAAGCAGGACATGTTCGACTGTATTCTTTACTGAGGTCTCGCATTTAATCAAGATCACATTTGAAAAATTGTAGGATCTTTTTTTAATGATTGCAAATATATGCTTGTAAGAACATGTGGGTACAAATAGCCCAGTGGTTACAATAAACAATTCCCTTTAATTTCATATCCTTTCCAACCCTACTCTACATAGAATATACGGGTACTGATTGACTGGCCACACGGTTATACCAATTTAATTACCTCATAGGACATCTAATGGTTTGACACAATGAAGCACAAACTGAATATGTATGCAGACTTCCTATTTTTATTCATGTGTTACTGGTTTAAATGCCTACTATTGCAACTCTGCCAATCAAATTTAAATGATATGTGACTAATACCACCTTTGGCCACCTTGTACAAGGACATGTACTGTATATGGGTATGACTATCCTTTTTAAAAGGCAAATCAATACTCTTACAGCTGTGTACTGTACCAACACATTTGGTGGTTATCGTAGTTTTACAATGTATGAATATGACATGTCTTATTAACACACGCATACATATACTTTAATTTGGGTAATGTAACTGACAAATATACGGTAGAAATGACCTTTTGAATATGTCAAAGTTGTTTTTATGTTTACCTTCAAATATTGTTATTTTCTTTGTGTATTTTTAAATGTGTTAGACATCAATAAAAAAAAAACAGCTTCACATGTGTAAGTTACGTGATCGGCATCATTCAGTCTGCAGTGTAGAAGTATTGAAGAGCAATCCACTGTTTGTACAAACATTAACGCCCTCCATATTTTGTAATTGGTTAACCTCCCAACCCAATAACTGCCAGCCCCCTGAAAAGTTACCTTAATACTGAAAACACAACCGGTGACTTTTATAATTGCAGCAGAGGGCAGACTTGCAATTTTCCATACCATGCATTTCTTAATCCCTCATTTGTTACGATGTGCAACATCAAATTTTAATCTGTCATTTGTTGTTTCCTCCCTTATTATGCCCAAATGGTTGACACACTTTGAGTAATAGTTTTTCTCTGACAAATTAATTATTGTTTGATATATTGCATTAGAGCATTAGTGTAATCTTCATGACAGGATTCGCTACTATGCAGTAAATTAGAATCTTCATCAAAAAATATAGGAAACCGCTACCATAATGAAGATTATTGACCCAGACATGGAGATATAAAAATTAGGAAATACATTTACTATGGGACTGGCATCAACATCTCATTTGTAAGTTTATTTGTCAATATGATCTATTTACAAGCTTTCTCGGGAAGCTTATAAACTTTTAACAGTCACTAGGTTCTTAATTGTATGATTTTGCACAAGTGATAATGGGCCCTAGGTATGGGCATTCACAGAATTAATTAATTCGAATTAAGGTGGTTTTGTATCACATAATTATTATTACATTTCTAAGCCTCATTTACATTTACAACTTCGACTTAAGCCACCATAGGTCTGGATGGCAGCAGAGATTCATATCATTTTCAGGCTGTGTTTACACTTGTCTATCTTTAATTCAAGAGCACAGACTGTGGAATTTACGTTAGCTACTGTCTCCACACCTATAGAATTACTTCAATCACACAAGAACGTGTAGGAATAAAAGTTGAAAAAAGCAGTTATAAAGTGTGCTTTATCAACTTGAAACAATTATAAATATACTTTGCAAAGAAAAACAACCACATCAAAGTAGAGCAGGAAGTGTAAACTGTAATACAAAATATGTCACCTGCTGACATATTGCAGTAACAAAGTGCATGTTAAACACACTGCTCCAACCTAGCTGAACTATTCAAAACAAACAAACACAAACTTAAACACATGATACTATGACAGTCATCACACAGAGGTTTTTGTGCCTCAGAGCCAGAGCACTAACGCACCTAACTAGAGGTACGGTATTACAATCCTGTAAATGGCCAGCAGGAAGCTATTTAATTATACTCTTAAGCATAACTTAGTGAGTTGGGTTAAAAGTACAAAAATGATTTTATTGTAGGGTACATGAAAACAAGTTTCTTGATTAAACATGTTATTTATAATGAATAACTATATTAGCAGTATATAATAATACTATTATTTATTTATTTAGCAGACACCTTTATCCAGGGCAAGTTACAGAGGCTAAGCTGTCAACTATGTAACAATCACTGTTGCAGGGTCATTAGAACAGAACCTTGGTTTCACCCCTCATGAGGTTAAGTGACTTGCTTAAGGTTACCCAGTGAGTCAGTAGATGAGCTGGGATTTAAAGCCAGGAACCTCCTGGTTCCAAACCTTTTTTTTTTTTTTTTTTTTTTAACCACTTGACCACACAACCTCCACAGAATATAAAAATGAACAGAAAAAAACAAAAAAACAAAACAGAAACAAAACAAAAACATTTTCAACTTAAGTGGTCTGCTTCATCATACATCAAACAAAGCAAGAAAAAGGTATTCACAGTTGGGCATGGGGCAAGGAATTTGATTTAATACACTGCTTCAAGCAAATGCATTTAAAATTAGATGATGTAAATGCAATGCACAAAAAATAACTTTGGTAAAGGCAACAAAAGTACAGCATGAATACAAATGTATTTACCTTTGTATACTATGTTGCCCTTTGTGAAAGAGAGAATGCTTTAAGTTGCTTGCAGACCCATACAAGAATAATAAGCAAAAGCACAAAATAGCCCCTCTTATTAATGCATTATGTCATAATAGTTTATGTAAATGCTGTTTAGCTAGAGCAACCTGATTTTCAAGAAACACACCACCAGTATTCACAAAATTCTACTTTCTCATTGTATAATTAAAAAAATAAATAAATGAATAAATAAAATACACTATCTGCTGTCAAATTTAAAATATTTATTTAATTATTTCACATCGAGAATACAATCCGTGCTTTATAATCTGTGAAATGTAAGACATTTCTACACCAAGCTTCCTGAAAAGCAGTGTGCTGTGAACTCTTGAGAGCTTGCATTGTTTAAGACTCCCACAGAACTACAGATCTGAGAGCAGCCTGGCGTTTCACCATGTTACATTTACAGAAATTTGCTATCAATGCAGTTTTATTTTTTTAAAACATCAAATACTAATATTTTTGTATTACCAGTAAAAGCACCATCTTTAGGTCGTCCCCTTCCTACCTTAAAAATGTCAGGCTAAAACATTTAACGTGAAGACCATCCATGCAAAATGTCGTGCCAGTCCATTTAACAGGGTCGAAGTTCAAAAATTGGTGTTTAACAATACAGCCTACTCAACCCTAAATGTGGTGGTACCATGCCACCATAATTAACCGTTCAATTTATACTGTAATACCCGACACACTCAGTTACATTTAGAGTAGCATTTAATCTGAGAGTAGAAGTGCAGCAAAGCAGTTTACATTTTTATAAATGCTGCAGAAAGATAATAATAGCATATATATATATATATATATATATATATATATATATATATATATATATATATATATATATATATATATAATGTGTGCACATAAATCAGCTAAAACAACATCTGATGAAAACGAATACTGTAAATGTGCCTCCATATTGACTACGTTATCAAATTCAGACTAAAGAAGGTCAACAAATACAGAGTAAAATTGTTATTTAATAAGGTACCTGGTCTGCCCCACTTTTCAGCAGGATAGTCAGCTTGTTATCCCCCCAGTCTCCCCTGCAGACCCCCATGGCCCTAGGGGTATAGTAAGATGAGATCCAGTACAACAAACAACTCAAAGTTTGTAAGACGCATCAGAAACAAAGTCTGTGAGTGACAGAGCAACATGTTATCAAGACAGTGGCTCATTTTGTGATTTAGTTTGGTATATTCATAAGCCACTTTTTTTTTGGCATTATACACATAAAAACCTGACTATACCTTTTTAAGGGAAACAGTGTATGTAGCTATTTTGTTAAATAATAACATTATTTGAACACTACCTCACAGTGCATTCAATGACCAAAAAGACAGCAACAGTACAGCCTCTGTTTAAATGCTGTAAACAGATAGCATGAACAGAAGATTTTATATAATGTATTTATTCATGGAAGCCTGATTCAAGTGCCCCTGTCAGCAAAAAGCATTATTTATATCATTTTATCACTTACCAAGTTCTTTCAAGACGTGACACTTTGCCACCCACAAAAAAAGCAGCATTCTGAAGACTACACAGCTGGCTATATTTTAAAAACGGTACCAGAAAACAGACAGCATTTAAAATGCAGATTGCCTGTTTATATATCTTTTTTTTGTATCATTTTTTCCATTGTCATTTAAAAGGGAAAGGCAGTTTATTTGTTTTGTTATTTTTTTAAAGAAGCCCCTCTTATTGGGACATAGAAACAGGACAGAACTCCTAAAAGTGCATTTCGTGTTTAGTTATTGTCTCTGCTACAAAATAGCGAGGATGAATCCTCAGCAACTTCTTCTTAATTTTACCAGTGTTGTACTGCAGCATTTAAAAATTCATGCCATCAAGGGACTTACCTCAAAGGGTGAAGACTTACTGGAAAATTCCAAAATACTGCAGGCTGATTAAAAATTTAAACAAAGCAAGAACCTCTTCAGGGACCAGCTGTCAAACTTGTCTTGAAATGTAGAGAAGCGCAAACAGTGTGCATTGCAGTGCACAGAAAGCCATGGCTTTAAAAGGGAACAGTGTTTTTTTTTTATTGCTATTCTTACCATAACCGTAAAAATGTGATGCACCTTCTACAAAATACCTTTGTATTATCTGTCATAAAAATATATTGTTCACCTCCTATGCAAAGGTGATGAGACCAACCCAACTGTAGGTTCAATTTAATTCAATTGTATTTTTATTTAGCGCCTTTTGGAACAGGTCGCCACAAAGCGCTTTACAAAAGCAAAAACAATGCATATTACAGAACAGTAAACATTTTAAAAAAAAGAACATAATAAAAACAAAACAGATTATAAAAATATGATTTTAATCTACAAAAATAATAATAATAATAATAATAATAATAATAATAATAATAATAATAATAATAATAATAAAAATAAAAAACACTGGGAACAATCAAGAGGATAGCAGCTCTTCTGGATGGAAATGCCAGGCTATAGAAATGGGTTTTTAGTCTTTACTTGAAGACATTGACTGAAGGGGCTTCTCTAATTTTGATGGGCAAGTTGTTCCATAATTTAGGTGCCATATAACTAAAAGATCTACCACCTGAATTTTTTTTTCTGAATAATAGATACAGACATCCAGTGATCAGAACGGCGACTAGGGACATAGGATTCCAAAAGATCTTTAAAGAGTGGAGGTGCAAGACCATTTAAAGCCTTATAAGTTAGCAGCAACACCTTAAAAGATATTCTAAAACTAACCGGTAGCCAATGCAAAGATGCCAGCAATGGGGTGATATGCTCTCGCCTCTTGACCCGAGTTAAAGTTCTAGCTGCAGTATTTTACAAGCTACAAGGTGAGAAATAATGTTGTGGTTAGTCCCAATGAAAAGATCATTGCAATAGTCCATCCTAGAGGATATAAAAGCATGTATTAATCTCTGCATCCTGCCTGGAAAAAATATCTCTCAGTCTTGCAATATTTCTTAAATGAAAAAGGAAATGTCAATACATTCATTGACACTAATCATTTTCTGAAGTAATGTATTTGAAACTTAGATGGCAATCTGACTTCAAGATTGGTTCTTTCTGAAAAAAAAACATACTGTAACTTTGAGCTAAGATTTTTTTTCTCCATTAATAAAACATGGTTTGTGCGTGGTTTCTGTAGAACCATGAAAAAATACTGAATAACCCTATTTTGAGAACTTGTAATATACTTAGGGCTTCTTTTTTCATTTTTTATTAATTATATTTTTCGGTGCTTATTTTTAACTATTTGAGTTTTATTTAAATCACTATTTTTTCTGCGCTTTCATTTTTGATATACTGGATGAAATTAGTGTTTTCGGTTACTTTCCAAAATGCTTGACCAGATTATTTTCTGTCAAAATATGTATAGTAGTAACTCGACAGTACTTGCACACTTCAGTTGTACCTTTTTTCCTTTGCTGTCTTCCACAATGAAATCCCTCTGGTCACGGGCACATTCTTCTGGGGTTTTTGTGTATAGACATTTTTTTACATTTTGTCACAATTCTGGTTTAAATACTCCATATCTTAATTGCAATACAGCTTTAAATAATTAAATAAATAATAATCCTGCTAATAATTCTCCATTTCTGATTGTAATCTTGTTTTAAATCTTGCAAGTGAAGTCTCCAATAGAAATGTAGGAATGTGCTGTCACTCAGTAGTTGGGGTGGGTTCAAAGTATTCAGAACAAACAAATGATAGGTACATGTCGGGAAGGTAGGACATTTCCCAGCAGCACTGGGAAATGTATTTATTATTATTTTTGTAATATGTTTTATTTTAATGGGAAAAGGGTAAAGTCAACGTGAACTAAATATTTCTACAGTTTTTCCAGTGTTTTCTGGAGTTTATGGACTATTCACCAATTTCATTTTTTTTATCAAGGGAGTTTTATGGGTTACTGCTGGATGAATTCAGTGCCAACACAAATATTGCCAAACAAGGGAGCATCATGGGGGTGTATTTAGCCGAATGTGTTGGATCCAGACTATAGTTTTCATTGAACGTGACTGTGGAGTCCTGCCAGAGCTGTTAAAACATTGAGGGTGAAGTTGCAACCTAATCATTTACTGACACTGTGTGGCTGGAGCCTTATTTCAGGCCCATTCTTTTATATGTGTCAATTATTTTGTCAGTGTAAGTGCACTCTGGGGACACTTGGCAAAACCACAACTACATGCTGAATATGAAAATGGAAAGATGAAGGCTAGCCACAGCAGGCTAATTAATACACATGTACTTCACATCTGAGCAAACAAGTCAGCTAAGGGAAAAGCATGCAATACGTGGCCACATTGAGCAAGACGAGACGGAAAGGCAAGTTTCAATTGATGTGTAATTGATTCACATAGCTCAGTGAATTGCAAATAAAATCCTGACCAATTTGAAATGTTGTTTTTCCTCATTTGCTGTATTGATGTGTGCATATTACCAAATCAATGCTTCTGTGGCCCTAAAGCTGAAATGAAGAAATACTGGAAGCCATTGCCCTGTCCTTATCATTTTGGTGTTGAATGTTGCATTGTGCTTTTCAAGCCCTAATGCAATTCCCTGAGTGCTCATAATTTTGTGTAAATGAGCCATTCAAGCAAATGAAACCAGGCTAATTTCTCAGGAGACAGCCTAGATGGACTCTATGACTTGCGCAACATTGGCACGGTACACAACAGAAGGCTCTGTACAATACATTTTCGAAATGTTAATCCTATGGCACATTATAAGGGTCAAATAAATAGTGAATTCTTAAATTAATTGTTCAATTCATAATTTGTAAATTAATTTTATTTATAAATTAATTTTTAAATGTATAAATTAATTCTTAAAATCATTTGTAAGCTAATTTGTTATGTTAAATCGTAAGTAAGCTGTTTGCCAATGGAACTTTCACTTTCATTTGGCAATTGAACTTTTTAAAGACTATGTTTGAACATTATCAATGACACGAGGTGGTGTCTACAATCGATAATGCTGCCAAAGGTTGTTTTAAGCATTTGTGATGTCGTTGTTCTTCCTAGTGTATGTCTGTAGACTGGAGGCTCACGAAACATACATCTGAAGATCGTTTGCACGCGTGGCGTCAACTGGATTAGAATAAGGTAAGTAGTATATTTATTTGTAAACCTACTGCATGCACATATTTACCCCCAGGGTAAATATAACAGACTGTCATAGCTAGTACAAACGTATTTTAAGTAGCTAAAAAAAAATCGCTTAAATATATATATTAGATGTAAAATAATAGAGAATAACTATGGAGTTCTTTATATATTTGGTTAGTGGTGTGCTTGGCTGGGAAATGTATTATACCGAATATTAGACCCCCGGGGTACTTTAGTTAGTAACCCCATTGCTGGATCACTACTGTAGCAGTGTATCTCAAATTAAAGAAACACACAAAACCAAAAAATAAATAAAATAAAAATAACAAAAACATTTTAAAAAGAAAAAAAACCCAAAAAGTTAAAAAAAAAAAAAAAAAAAAAAAAAAATTTAAAAAAGGTAACGGGGTCAGAGCGCATTGTGCGATACCCAAGATCGGTAACTTATAGGAAACCATAAGGCTACGTTCCCCAATTTGTAATGCATGAAATATTTAAATATTTAATTTCCCCGGGCAACTTCGGGTACTTCAGCTAGTATATTTATAGTAGTTAATGAGGAGTACCATCAACTCAACAATATAGGAATAAGATTGGCATTAAAAATGGGTTTTGTTACTGACAGAAATAACATTTTGAGATTGCTGCGTTTCACTTTTTTTTTGTTAGTTTCAATTTGGCCAATAATAATAATAATTAATTCGTTTTTGTTGCTTAGATGTGTACTTTTTTTTTTTATTTTTTTTTTTTTTATTTATTTTTTTTAATAACAGTGCAGTGGGATCAATGACTCAACGACATTTCTGTGATGTGCGGCATGCTTTATCTCACTGCCCAGTAAACATTATAACTTTGACCCATTGTTATGATGTTTGCTGGCTGTACATTTATTATTTTGGGATCATTCAAGTATTTCTCACACAGGCCTACATAAATTGAACAAGAGAAATATAATATGTTTCCCAACCATACACACCACGAAGCAAATATATAATAAAGAACTTTGTTATATATATAATATATATATATATATATATATATATATATGTCGATACTTCATATGTCAAATATACGTATATATAATATTAGGATATATATATCTATATCTATATATAATATATATCTATATATACTATATATATAAGCGATTTTTTTTCAGCTATTAATATACATTTGTACTAACTATGCCGGTCTATTACAGCCTGGGGGTATATGTGCATGTGGTTTAATCCAGTTGACAACACACATCCTAACGCTCTTCAGTTGTACGGTTCATAAGTAGGGGTCTACCTAAATTGCGATTTCGGGAAAATCAGGAAATTGAGGAGGAGTCATCGCGAAATGAACCTCTTTTAGGGGCCAAAGCATACCGGACAAGTACAGAGAGCAAAAAAAAAAAAAAAAAAAAAACCTCGTTTAATTGAACTACTGCACAACGCAAGCGACTCAAACTACGTATCTTCCTTCTGTAGATTTTTTATTCCTTCGCCATCCTATGTGCATTGCACTTAGGCAAAAAAACCAACAAAAAAAAAAAAAAAATTGTCCTTAGACAAATAACGTTTACAAAAAATACTCCAAAGCAGTTAACGTTCTTGTTTACTGTTCAAATGACAACAATGTTTTATGCGTCTGTACTAGCTTTTCTGTGACCTACTGTACAGAAGGGAATGGGACAAAGTCAGTGCTGCATTGTTTTGATTTAGATTGCTAAAATCTAGAGATAAATACCAGAAATGGACAACAAAGCAAAAAAAGCGAAGTATATTTCAGTGATTGATTGTGTCAAGATATTTCCCAAATAAACTGTACATCCTGTAATGTGTCTTTGGAGAAAATATGATCGATCGCTATTTAGCTTCAGAATCACACACTAAACGAAAGGCTACTACAGAGGCTGCTGAACAGAACGTAAAATTAACAGTTTTCCGAAAACAAAACTGGAAAGTCAGCGCAGACAAAAAGTATTCCTGTCGGTTGTAACCAAGTAAAATCAGCACTACAGATACGATCTAGCACAGCCACCTCGCTTCAACAATCTGCTGCTTACTTTTTAAATGCAGTTAGAATTTTAGATCCAAACAGGCAAGTTTTCTTTGTCTAATAAAATAAATTGGAGGAGACAAATAACATGATAACAAACGTGCTGCATGTATTGCCTTTATTAAAGTATGCCAGGTGCCAGTTTAAAGTTTTAAACTCATTGTCTGGAGCTTGGTGTTATTTACATTATCATCGAATACACTGCGGTTTGAGATTCAAGCTACAAGTGTATCTGCATATTTTAAGTGGATGGAAGCTGAAAATACTTTTTAAAAAACATCCTTTACTTATACCAATACACACTAGCAGTATTTTAATAGCAAAACTGTATTTATCTTAAGTATTTCTATTGTGGAATAAACCCTCAATGTTTCTAGAAATACATTTCAAGGGCTATTCTCATCCCTCATTTATTAAATCTACTTTATACCACACTTGCTCTAGCGCTCTACGCTGCCTCAGGCACCAAGGGATCTGATCCTGGATCTCGGCTTGATCTGAGCGGAGCTTCATGCTCTTCGAAGACTAAAGTCATGGCTTCATAATTCCATGACTCAGAAGTGACTGAATACAGCTATTTGCCACACGTGTCACTAATGACAATATTGTGCCAACAATGTCTTGTTTTGAATGACTCGCAGGACCGTCTTTGAATCTTTTAATTAGACAAACAAAGGATACAATACTTTGTTATACTTATGTAACATATTGTATTATTTCAGATAGTCAGAATACTCTTCATGCACACCCCACCTTCAGAAACTGTCCCCCAGCCTCTTCCTCCACTTTTGAAACCACTGCTAGGATTACAGCGACATCACTAAGCCATAAACAACCGTTGGCAGCATTATCGATTGTAGACACCCCTGCATGTGATTGACAATGTTCAAACATAGGCTTTAAGAAGTTCAATTGCCAAATGAAATTGAAAGTTCAATTGGCAAACAGCTTATTTACGATTTAAAGTAAGAATTGACTAATTAACTTACAAATTAATTTATAATTTATAAATATAAGAATGAATTTATGAATTAACTTATGAATTGACAAATTCATTAACAAATTAGCTATTTAATTTCCAACCTTTATAATACATCCACATAGCATTAATAACGTTTCAAAAATAATAATAAAATATCCATTCTGAAGTCCTTTAGTAAATTACAAACATTGCTTTTTTATGTATGCACGACCATAAGTAATTATTCAGTATGTTACATTAATACAAATTGCAAAGGGTGGCAAATTGCTTGCAGATACAAATAACTTCTATTAATGTTATCCCACATCGGGCACTGAGGTTTATTGGTTTTGATCTGCCTGGTAAGTTGTACAGAATCATAGCCATGCCATCTGCTAGCTGTGTGTTCCATGCTGGGCTACATGAACTTGGCAGTGCTGGATTTGAATGTTGTTCCAGTGAATACAAATCTAAACAATCAATCAGAAATTAGACATCACCAAAGAGACAATGTAACCATGACTGTAACTGGAGCCTAATCAAAATAAGTCAATGTTTACCTTGCTGCATATGTAAGAACATATTTTGCACCAGTTTAAAATCAATAGTTTCACCGCAGTATTTTAAAGACACTGTATTCTCTAAGAAATGCTTGACCTGAGATCTCAGATACGCAGCACAAACAGCAAGGGGATTGACATTTACAAAATTGCCAAAAGGCTGATTAAAAAAAGACTGTTGATAAAAGGGACTTTTTGGGCTCACCTGGTTCGTGTGAAGAGCAGTTCATTTAGTGTAGGCTAGGGGATGGGCATTTGAGGCATTCAGTATTTAGATAGTAATGCATGCTGACCCTAAACTAGTCTGATAAGTGCTCCCCCACTCTTGCTTCCAAGCAGTTTCTGACTCACTCCATTAAGAAGTACTTGTTTTAATTCGGTGTACCAGGTGTCAAGAAACAGAGATGTTAATTATCCCCTGCAGGAGACGCATGACACCAGTGCATCCTGTCAACAATAAAGCAGAGACAGTCTTCTGTCATTCTGGAAGAATTATTTGCTAAAGAGTATGCGAAAATGATTTCTGTACTTACAGTATGTTGAACCCTAATGCGATGTTACATACACCTAGCTAAAACACTTTCTGTTTTTGTCAAAATATAATTTACCTGTATATAACAGACAAGTTTGTGTTTTGCAATAGAATGTACTTCAACCACTATAGACAGCCCTGGGATCAATATTAAAGGGTACATATGTAACTGAGATGGATTTACCAGTGAGCAGGAGGATGATGGCAAATGTACTTTTGAGAGGTCCACATGCAGGTACATGAGAAGCCATCTTGAGGCAGGGAATGCAATTTAAAAGTTTAAAAAAGTGGTCAAAATGTTTTAAAAAAATTAAAAATGTTAACAATACACACACCTTATGTAAGCAGTTGTAGTAACACATGGGAACATGCAACACAATCAAATAAAAAGGTCCTTATGTACCCTTTAACATATCTAAAACCAGCTTCAGCCATTGCTGGCAAACGTGGAAATGTTCCTGTCTATAGCCTCTCAATGTGTATTGCTAAGCATATGTTGAAAAGGAACAGTTCTGCTAGTACAATGTTGCAGCTAACCTCTTTGTTTTCAGATCAGGGTTTAAAAATAGAGTCCTTCAATTCCTCCTCTTTTGAAAGGAATAACACCTAGACACATTTCTAATTCCACTATCTGCCGGACCATTGAAGGGCAAATTGCATTGTCTCTGTTTAGGGTGCTGTCAAGAAAACATACTCCTGTCTAATAACCTGAAGAAATAATTTGATGGCTTTTTTTTTTTTTTTTTTTTTTCTAATTTACTGTAATAACTTACTGTGCCTTTAATGGTCTAAAGAAAGTGACCAATTTAATTAATTACACTAAAAGCAAAAAAGAAAGAAGAAAGTAAAGTATGACCATAAGTATAAAATATGACCATAAAGGAATATACAGTAAACAGGTTGCATTTTGTGTTTCTTTCAAAACTCTAATTATGCACAGGCTTTCTAATTTTCAATTAAACATTAAACGTCCCCACAACAAAAACAAAACTGAATCAGTGTATATCCAATAAACACTGGAAAAAGACAGGAAAAGCACTGGAAATTGTTATTCAATTTGTGTTGACTTCACTGCTTTCCCATTAAAAAAAATATAAATAAATAAATAAATACTACAAAAAACAAAAACAAACTACCTTTCCCAGTGCAGCTGGGCAATGTCCCTCCTTCCTGACTTGTATCTATCATTGTTTCATTCTGAGTACTTTAAACCCGCCCCAACTACTGAGTGACAGCAAATTCCTACATTTCTATTGGAGACTTCACTTGCGACATTTAAAACAAGATTACAATTAGAAGGCTTGTTCATGGGATTTAAAGCTATACTGCAGTTAGACAGGGATAATTTGAAAATGAGAAACCCCAGAATGAGCCTGTGACCATTAGGATTTTGTTGTGGAAAACGGCAAAGGAAAGACGGTACAACTGAAGTGTGGAAGTACTGTCAAGTTATCATAGATATTGTGACAAAAAAAAAAAAAACGATTTACATTAAAGCTAAAAATAAGCACTGAAAAATGATAATAAAAACAGAAACACAGAAGCTCTATCCGTAATAGACCAGTTATAAACTACTGCCAGAGACACAAACATTTCCTAAA
Source organism: Polyodon spathula (assembly GCF_017654505.1). Lineage (NCBI taxonomy): Eukaryota > Metazoa > Chordata > Actinopteri > Acipenseriformes > Polyodontidae > Polyodon > Polyodon spathula. The sequence goes on from NC_054547.1 coordinate 30,201,112, forward strand.
CATGGTGGCAATAATGCTGCTGAAATAACATGGTCAAAAATGTTTCAAGACATTATTATGACTGAAGTATATGTGTGTACTGTGTGTGGTTTCTGTGTATATATTTAGGTGTTTTTGAGTGTCAACGGTTATTATATTATCTGTCTCTCTAGGATGGTGCAGCCCTAATAACAGCTCTGCTGAATGACACAGCCGTTCCAAGCATGGGTTGAGCCCCTAGCAGAACTAAACTTTAAAGTTGTTTTTGTATGAAAGCGAAGGCTGATGCCTTTTTAAAATCGCTTCGCTTCTGTTCATTTGTTCAGCCTCACGGGTCACACTTTCTTGGCCTGAAACACACCATTCCAATATTTTAAAGCATGCCAACAGAAATAGAATATTGGATGATTTGGAATTGAAATCTCTCAATGCGCCACCAACTGCTAATGGATTCCTATGCTGACAGCACGTACACCTGACAGCACTATATGCCAGGTCTCTGAAAAGCTTTTTGCTGAAGAATATACATATTATAGACTAATTTGTCTTTTACAAGGCTTACAGTGTGGATCCTACATTTAACAGAAAACTATAATACTACTGAAGGAAGCAATTATGTGTCAGTACTATGCAAAGAGGGTTAAAGGCACACAAAGTATTTGAATGCACACTGTCCACATTTAAAGCTGGAGTAATCTGTAGTAAAAAGCTTTGACATTATTTCCCAATGTTCCTTTCAATGCAAATTTTTACAGTACACGTTTAGATTATGACTTTATTTTAACTGGGCTGAAGTTCCTAACTAATAATTTCAGTCCTATTCAGAAGAAATGACATTCCTTCCCATTAATGCACTAACCTTAGTAATCAACAGTGTAATGAGAATCCTAAAAAAAAAAAAAAACACCTCAAGGCTGTGTAATGGCAGGAGAAGGGTCGGGGTCATGTAATTAGAAAATGTACACTTAAGGGCAATGTCCTGTGAAAGACCAATCTATTTGCAATGGTGCGGCCGGTTGGTTCCATCTGTCGCTGCTCAAGTGAAAATCTTCTGTAGTTTCTGTTGTGCACATCTGTTCTGGGGTCTTATTGGACAATTGCCAGTATCTACCAGATCGCTAGTCACAAGACAAAACCACCCAAACCATTACACTCATCATTTACTATAGTGTGTACAGACTACTTAAGTCAAAGCCCACTATTATCAGAAGTGATTGGCACTCATTCACATTTATCAAGAGCTTTTCCATTTCTATCTATAACACAAAACTGTGTTGTCATCAACTTTTCTCTGAAGCCAACTGCTTCAGGGATGAAGGGGTATAATTTACAATGCATTAGTTTGTTGGTACTGCACACTACATTTGTAAGTTATATGCACAGCTATGACAAAAAACTAAGAGCAAAACATTCATCTTTGTTTATAAAGTGCAAATTGGAAGTCATCAAAAAAAGTAGATAGGAATCAATATCGCTCATTGCATTTCACATCACTGAAATATTCTGCAGGCTTTGTTCATTTGCCTTGCAGATAAGGACAGCAAACCTTTGTGGAATATATTGGAAGATCTATGTGCTTGTGCACAGAGCCGCAGAGCCGCAAGCACGTTAGGGAGAGCATTACAGGAATTGTAGTGTTGAAAACATAATTGGCACACACTCAAAACGCCAAGATGTTCAGAAAGATGAGTCTCAGCAGCTCTAATGATTAGAAAGATAGCCCAGCAGAGCACAGTCATTACCACACAGCACACACGACCAGCATTGTCCATGACAGCCATCTTTTTAATTATCTCAGCCAACATCGAGCAGAATCAAATTTCCTTCACTCAAGCTGGTGTACTAACTTGACATCAACATCCTACAGTACACACACACACGCTTACAATATTTGATAACTGCTGTACTATGAGAAGAGGCATCACAAGGGATCCCTTCTGGTAGAGGGTCATGTAAACCTCAAACTCAAGCCAAACCTCTGGATACATAAAAATGTGAACAGTCCCCAGATCTTTATAACCTTTTGTTTCGACTTGATTTACACAGAGGAGAGCAGACCTCTGCCTCCCCAAAAGCTCTAGCTTTATAGCAGATTGGGGCACACCTGGGAATGGCAAATGTATTTCAATGTTTTGTAAAAAGTAAACCTGTGCTTAGTGCACAAAAACAAAGATGTTTAATTAGCCACAGTTAAGCCACAACAGATTCAGAATACAAGAAAAAAAATGCCAGGCTTATAATAAAGCAGGCCAAATTCATACAGTAAGACAAGGGATTCAACTGCCTCATAGTTCGTAAGCAAATCCCAGGTTGTCACTGAAATATTCCCTTAAAAGGCTATACAGGGAAACATTCTAAGTACCACCATACATTCAAAATGTCTAAATGTAAGCAGACTCTTAGGCCAATATTGTTTCTATGATCTAAACTACATTAGATTAATAGCAATAACATATAGTAAGGTGATGCATTCTTCTCTCAATTAATTCCCAACACAAGTTTAAATACTTTTACTTTGTTTATTACAGAAATAAATTACTTTATTACAGAAAGGCGTAGTCAATGGAACACATTTTAATCTGTTCTGCTTAACTCCTCATTTCAATGCAAAACTAGTGTTTTACATACTGCAATTGAAACAACAAGGAAGGGTGCACAAATGTTAAGTTATTATCATAACCTTGGTTCTTGGATCCTGTTATGGAGACCCAAAGGGGACAGTGGGTCGATTCCTGGGAGGCAAAGAGATCTATCTGTGCTTTTCTGAACCTCTTCCAAATGAGGTTCACCATCTCGGGGTGAAGCCTCTATTCTGAGATGCTGGACACTCCCCTTGCCTAGTTTATCAACCCGGGCAGGTGTACTGCCCGCAGTGAGAGGAGGTTCTTGTGCGCCAGAGCAAAAGCTTGCAGGCTACATGATGGAGACTGGGAGACCTGAGGCCGCCCTGCTGCCTTGTATACACCACCATGGTGCTATTGTCCATACGGACAAGCACATGTCTCACTTGAACCTCCTGCAAAAAAATACTGCAAGGCCAGGTAAACTGCCTGCAGCTCCAACATATTTATAGAGACCCTGACAGGGGAGTTCCATACCCCACTTGCCCCCCTTCCATCCCATAGCCGAGGCTGGACGCGTCAGTGGTGATGACCTCCCTTCTGGTGATGCTTCCCAGCACTATGCCTACACGTAGATGGGCAGGCTATGTCCACCAAGAAAGAGCCTTCAGACAGTGGCGAGACACTGGTTCAGTGCTTGCCCCTGGTCGGTATGATACGGTGGGTGAACTGGAGCGGTACCGGGGTAATCGGTCAGTTCGGTACCGGTTTGGTGCTTGCACCGACCGGTGTAGTAACCTCGTTCTGTGTTCGGTACAGGTACTGGGTCGAGAACGGAGTGGGTCAGTGACCTACAGCTCTACTCGATTCACGTTACCACAAGAAGTGGTATATATGGATTCCCACCGGTATTAGCTTCAGGCAAAACCACACACAGACACTGCTAATATGACTGGGGGATTTCTGCTTGTTAGAACCCTAACAGCCTTTGTAATGGTGCTGCAAGCAGTCATCAAGACGGCAACGAGACTCTGTGGGAGAGAATGCAAGCAGTCTGACCCGAAGCGTGTATCTCAGTCAATGCAGAGCTGTTGAGCCAACATCTGAGGAGAGCACAAGTCAACTCAAGGGGCGACAAGAGCCACCAGCTTCACGCAGGGCACAAGGTAACGGAGGAAGATGTAACAAACAACAGGTTGTGTGCAAAAAAATTGTGTAATTAGAAAACTAATACAATCTCAATATTATTGCAGATAAAAATAACAAGAACTCATCTGTCTATGGCTCTCCTGTTAGGTTTCAGTCCCCTGAAAGGAATTATTATACTGTGGTCTGTGCGGGCAGTGCTTATATGCCCTCCTAGGCAGGCATGACTGCATCACAGGCACTGCGTGCAGCTTTGATATAATTTTATTCCGGTTCAGGGTCTTTAGCAAGTAAACACCCATACAGTAATGGATACATTTCATACTTGATAGGGAAACACAGCAGCCTTCTAGTTCTGAGCAAAGGACCAAGATTAGATGTTTGACAGCAGATTGTTTTGACAGCAAAACTATAATTTTCTGTAATTCAGGCATTAGTGTCTACCCAAAGTACACACACATTACAGTACAACACATTATTCCAGGTAAAGGGCAAGTGTCTATAGTTTTTACAGTACTTCTTTGTTATACAAGAAAATAGTTATAAAGCAGTATGGTCATCCCTTTTGCTCAATACTGCATTCCACTAGCACTTGCATTCTTGCAATAAAATGGAACACAAACAGCCACTTAACTGTGGCTCCCAACTACAGACTCATCAAAGCATTTTAATTTGATCTCATTGGTTATATGCACATGGATGAGTTGTAAAGGAACTGTACCTATTTAAATTGTTCTTAAATTTCCTGTGAGATGATATCAGTATAACAAAAACAACATTAAAGTCAACAAAGCCCAGTTTCTGTTGAAGTAGAGTGCAAAATGGAAGACTGTGGAAGAATGGTCAGCACAGTAATTTTAATTTTGTATAAATTTGAACATGACTGTCGGACAATGTACCTTTAAAAAAAAAAAACAACATCCTGCTTATCGTGATTTAATTGTACAATTCAACACCACACCAGCAAAATTAATTGATATTAGCTTGTTAAAACGCTTACAATCATTGTAGGCATATGGTTTAAAAAGGGTGTTGTCACCACTAGCGGTTAACACACAAACACTGTAACAGGCTCTAATCTCAGTTGGAGACTCTCCCTACAATTCCCTTCTACTAAAACGCTGGCCAGTTTTTCAAAAAACCTCACAAAGTCCTCACAAAGTCTGGAAAACATCCAATTATTTTTATTATATTTTATATTTGCCGGTCTCTCAAATGTAACGTGGGTTTTACAATGGTCTCTGTCCTCCTCTTTTAAATCTGTTTAAAATGAACATAATGGGATTTACTCTATTCTTCCCATCTCAAAGCTCTGCCTGCCTGTCAGTTTAATCTCCAGGCTTCTGTCTTTATCAGCTGCAGCAAGGTGACTCATTTCCAAAACCCTCACAAAAAAAAAAAACACTGGGTCTTAACATTAAAATTGCAAGTGCATGTGTGTGTGTGTGTGTGTGTGTGTGTGTGTGTGTGTGTGGTGTGTGTGTGTGTATATATATATATATATATATATATATATATATATATATATATATATATATATATATATATATGACACACACACAGTGGTTTGCAGAAGTATTCAACCCCTGCAAAGTTTTCATATTTTGTTGGCACCTGAGCATACTCCATGATGCTTTCAAACTAGGCTTTACATGTAGAATCTACACAAACTACTCCACATTGATCAAGTTAAAAAATGCATATATAATATAAATAAGTAAGATTTACAGAGAAACAGATTAATCTCAGTTGAATAAGTATTCAACCCATTTGCTACTGCAGCCCTAATTCAGCTCAGGTGCAAATGATTTGTTTGAAAGATCACAAAATTAGTGAAATTGTTTCAGCCTGTGTATACTCAAAGTGGTTTAACTTGTAGATAATTTCCCTCAGGTATACAAAGACTTTCAACCTGCAACTCACATAGTGATCTAACAAAGCAACCATGAAGACCAAGAAGCTTTTGAAACAAGTCATGGATAAAGTGGTAGAGAGGCACAGAGCAGGAGAAGGGTATAAGAACATTTTACAGGTGCTGATTATCCCTCTCAGCACAGTGAAGTCCATCATTAAGAAGTGGAAGATGCATCATACCACCCAGACACTACACAGATCAGATCACCCTCCCAAACAGAGTAGCTGGACAAGCAGGAAACCGGTTCAGGATGTCACTCTGAAAACAATGACCTTGAGAAGTCTGCAAAGTTCTGTGTCTGAGATGGGAGTCAGTGTTTACGCATCAAGCCGGTCCCTACACAAAGTTGGTCTGTATGGACAGGTGGTAAGAAAGAAGCCATTACTCAAAAAGCCTCATCTTAAAGCATATATGGAGTTTGAGAAAAAGCATGTAGATGATACTGCAGACATGTGACAAAATGTTTTGTGGTCTGACTAAACTAAAATGGAACTTTTTGGCCTAAATGCAAAGCGTTATGTTTGGTGCAAACCCAATACAGTGCATCACCCAAAGAACACCATCCCTACTGTGAAGCATGGTGGTGGCAACATCATGTTATGGGGATGTTTCTCTTTGCAGGGACTGGGGCACTTGTCAGGATAGAAGGGAAAATGAATGGAGCAAACTACAGAGAAGTCCTTGAGGAAAACCTGCTGCCCTCTGCAAGAAAGCTGAAACTGGGACGGAAGTTCACCTTTCAGCATGACAACGACCCAAAGTCAGAGCTCCGACCTAAATCCAATCAAAAAATTTGTGGCATGACTTGAAGATTGCTGTCCATCAACACTCCCCAAGGAACTTGACAGAGCTTGAACAGTTTTGTAAAGAGGATTGATCAAATATTGTCATATCTAGGTGTACAAAGTCAGTAGAGACCTATCCCAACAGACTCACAGCTGTAACTGCTGCCAAAGGTGCTTCCACCAAGTATTAACTCGGGGGGAGGATAGATATATACTCTGGCCTGCTTGTTATCCCCAAGCAAAAGTGCACCACACTTGAATGCTTGTTTAGCTTCATGGCTCCAACTCTTTGGTTTCTGAGCTTTGGTGTTTGATGCTCCCACCATCGCTCGCTTTAAATCCTACTCTCAACACCCACATGTTCTCTGTTGCTTTCCATGCTCTTGAAGCCTGATATCTGCTATTAGTTGCTGTGTTGCTACTGCTATTTCATGTATTATGCTACTATCATGTATTATGCACTTTCCACTGTATTTAATGTATTATGCTTTTTTGGTTTGTTTTACTGTATAGCATATGTTACTGCATCTTATAAAGCACTTTGTGATGGTGGTCCACTACAAAAGGCGCTATATAAAATAAAGATTGATTGATTGATATTCACTCACACACACAGGGTGCGAAATAACCGACGGCACCAGTTGTCACAATGCCTTTCAAATTGAGAAAAACTTAGTTTGTCCCTCAGCAACAGCACTTCCGATCTACAACCCATTCACAAACTTGCTCAGCGTCAGCTGGACCGTTCTGTCACAATTCAATTTAATTCTGTCTAATCTCGTCCTCCAAGAAAATGACTCATTATTATGATATATTATTGTTGCCATTCTTTTTAATGTGCACCTCCCAGCAGTAAGCCATGAGAAAGACATACTGTATCATTGGTTAAGGGCTATGGCAAGCCATTTTAACATTTAGTCCTCAATTGCTGATATCAAGAATTGCATTTTTGATATCAAGAAATATACTTTTGATATCAAGAATAGCATTTTTAGTATCAGTATTGTAATCACATTTTTTATATCAAAAATACAATTCTTGATATAAAAGTGCAACTTTTGATATAAAAAAATGCAATTCTTGATATCAAAATGCAATTTGTGATATCAAAAATGCGTACTAATGAGCATCCGGTTTGAATTCTTGATATCAAAAATGGATACTAATTAGGTGATTGCACCCGGTCTGTATGTTTGTTTTGTGTTTGGAAAAATGTCTGAGAATTCTAGTGACATGGACAATGTTTTACAAGCAACTCATAGAAAACGTACTTCCAGGCAGGATTGGAACTCGCAAGGCTTATATAGTTTCAAATAATTAATACAGAAGTAGTAATGTTCAACTAATGCATTCTGAATACAGAAAGCTTTTTTTTTTTAATATATAGTTTATACAACACGTTATGACCATACAATAAATTGTTAAGTCTCTTTTTCTTGGTTTTTTAAAAGACCTGCGTGTTAAAATCACTAACTCTAATGCTTCGTTATTGTTAGACATGTCCGTTCTGGCCCATTCTATAGATGAAAAAAACGCACCTTAATACAGCAGAAACATTATCAACACTATCGGCCATGGCATTCTGGGCATACCCAGGACAATGTGCTTACAAATGTGTCGACCGTAAAATTCTGTCTTAATAGTATGCGTTTTTGAAGTCCAAAAGTGAATCCAGACGTTCATTAGCATGCATTTTTTATATAAAAAATTCAGACCAGATGTTCATTAGCATGGATCGTTGATGCTTTAAAATGAGAATACACTTCTAATCCTCTCTAAACCAGTTGATAAAAGTTTCATGAACAGCAAACTTTATTTAAATAATCCAAATAAGATTCCTTCATGTTTTATGACTGTGATTCCACACTTACCCCAAAAATGTCAGTAACTGGCTTTTTTAAAACAACTCCATTACAATGCTGCATGTTAATACTATAGTATTTTACTGTGAAAGTCACAACTTCTTGTGAGAGTCCAGGAAAATCTTGTAAAATCAATGCCCACTTACACATGTAAACATGAGTTTCTCGTGAAAATGTTAATTAGCTCGTTCAAGTCCTTTCCTAAAGCTGCTATAAAAGTCACATGGGAATATACAAGTTACCATGGTCCAAAGTGGCAGCAGGGAAATTAATGTTTTGTTTGCAGTATTTCCTTTATCAGATTGATATTGTGATAACCCCACTTTTTCTCTGTCTTCTCTAGAACTTTGCATAATGCTAATCATACACAGATCTAAATGTGTTTGTAGAGTATCATACAGATTGTAAGTTTCTGTTTAAAATTGTTACTAAAAATGTTTGATAAACTGCATCGTGGGCTTGTGAATTCAGGTGGTTACAGCTACTGTACAGTACTTCAAAATACACTTGCAAATAGCTTTCCATGCTCTTTAAGCCTGATATCTGCTATCAGCTGCTGTGTTTTTGCTACTGTATTTAATGTACTATGCATTTTTCACTATTTCATGTATTATGTATTTTTCACTGTACTGTATTATGCATTGTTTCTTACTGTATATTATTTCTCTGTATATAAAGTGTTATGGATTTTCTTGTTACTGCATCTTGTAAAGCGCTTTGTGATGGTGGTCCGCTATGAAAGCCACTATATAAAATAAAGATTGATTGAGGGGCAAATCAGATTTTTAATAACCATTTACGTGAAACACGATGACACATGGATTATTTCTTGTGAAACTTTTCTCTGCTCATGTAAACAGTACTTTGGGGATTTTCACGGATAACAGCACGAGAAACTAAGTGGGCCGTCAGCATTGCTAATTTAAATCTGACCCCTGTCCCCCTCTCTTTCATTTGCATAGCGTTTGGGGAAACCATAGGCGATCCAAAGGGAAATGAGAGGCTTTACATGTAAACACAAAAAGGCACCATGTCCAGGATTATTTCACGAGAAACAGATGTCTCGATTAAAAGCAAACACTCATGTAACGTGGTCTAATGTGTCAAATAAAGTTATTCCAAAGCCTCAATCATAAATTAGACAAACATTTCAACAAAATAAGGTCTATTAAAGTGGTCTATTCAATTATTACTGTGGCTTAAATAATTTAAACAAGTCCCATGATGTTTCAGCAACAATGCACACTGAGGCACACTGCTGACACTTTTCAAAATCACACAGGAGACCAGTGAAATACTTTGGTGAAATGGTTTGGCATTCTGAGCAATGAACTCAATGTCAAGTGGCAAGTACATGTCGATTAAAAAGCGAGATTTATGGGCCCAGTAGTGTATCAGGTGAAGTCCTCATTTCACTTTCAGTGGACTCACTGTATACATTAACATGATCAGCGTGGTACAGAACTACTTGAAACCACGAATTCCATCACGTCACCACTGGTTCTGGACACACAAGCACTTGATCACGACTGATCTACTGTTTTTCTGTAAGAAAAGCTTTGAAGTTTCATTACGCCGCTGATTGCTAGCCAGACTTACAATATGTGCATTGCATGTTCTATGCACTGAATTAGGAAGTAGACCACATAGTACTTCATTACATGCCCGAGTACAGTATGTGGCATTTTGTCACAATCCCAGACACCTTGTTAAACTCAATAGCAGTGTGAGAGCTGACGTGTTCCTTACTACTCTAGTTAAGGAGGGAAGTCGAGGAGAATAATCAGGCTACGTTGCAAATTCCAGCAGCTGCTGAATTGTGCGTGCCATGAAGTAAAAATCAAGTCTTGAGATTTTGTAACATGCAGAGCTACCACTTGCAGAGGTTTTGTGTTGTGCAACACTGCCCCAGTACACTGCTAGACATTGCGGTAGAAGCCTAATATTGCGGGATCTGTTAATTTCCACAATATTGCGAATTAAGTAGGGCCCTAATATATATATATATATATATATATATATATATATATATATATATATATATATATATATATATATATATGTGTGTGTGTGTGTGTGTGTGTCTTCCTTAAACTGTAATTCTGCAAATTGTGTATCTTTAATATCTTTAATACTGTTAATTGTTACTTAATTAATCTTTAACTAACACTGTATCATAAAAATCACACAATTGGTATTATTCCATCAGAGCTGGTTCTTTTCTACAAATGTAATGACCCAGAATCTAGACGAATACATTACTCTTCCATAACAGCATTTTTTTTGTAAGACAGGCTTTTGGAGGGACTGATGTAATCTAAGCACAAAAACCTGTTAGAACAATCATTTTTTGTTCCCAAATGACTGAAAAGAACCTAATGATTTCCGTCCACTTGATTGGGTTTGAAGAATTATCTAAAATGAGGCATAAAAGCAGTTTACATCTGACTGCCCTCACAAATTACACTTGTTCTGGTCTCAGATTTTGTCTTAGGCATCAAATGTCCATTAAAAAAGAATTAAGTCATTGTTCTTATGCAAAGTCATATGTTTAAATCACGTATATGTGAGACAAAGTGACAGGTTCCAGGCTGAATATCAGCACAAAGGCTGACAGAAGAGAAAAAAAAAAAAGGCGCATCATAGCTCTTCCCATAAGGCCCAATGTCTTAATGTATTTTGGTCAATCTGATTAGGGTGTGATCCTGCTAGATTTGTACCTGTCAATCCGGCAAGCCCCCTGATGCATGAAAGAAGTCAACTTAGAAATCTCAATCCAAGATCCTCTTAAAAATCACTCCAACTTGTTATTAGTGTGGCAGCTAAAGAAATACATTAACCATCAAAAGGTGTTGGTTCACACCTAACAATCTCACACTATGAGTGCCAGTTGAAAAACTACAGGGGTATTTTCAGGCACAGCAAGGGAAGTCCAAAGTAACAGTAAGGCTTAAACAGGTTGTCATCCTTTCATCTCTTTGTATAGGTGAAAGCAATGTTATTTAGGCTGTATTACATAGTGACCCAGTTGACATTAAACAAATTGCAAAGGCATATAAAAAACAGGAAGGTCAAGTGCACCCGCCACAGTCCCTCTTGCATTCTGCAACAGTAATAAATTACAAGAAGAAAAGGCTCCACAATCAGCCAATTAACTCAGAAACCCTGAAAGGCCAACACAATTCCATCTCTGCAGAGCCTCAACGAGCATATTTATTACAACACTGCTTTTCAAATGCAATAGTCTGACTCAAAAGCAGGAGCAAGTTATTTAATAATTACTATGTCAACGATTCTGTTGTGAGTTCCATAAGCATATTCAGTTTTATTTTAATATCGCCTTGCTTTCTAAGTGATTTCTTTGCACGCTAAAAGAAGAACACATTTAATTACAATGACAAGAAACAGAAGCTCATTGCTGCATCTACGTTTTGAATCGCTTTTATTGAATGCCATCTCCACCAATATTTCAGTCTAAACAGTGTTACAGATGACAATCTGACATTAGGAAAGAACAAAAATGACAGTGGACATCTTTTCTAATAATGCCTGTTATACATCCATTACTGGGTACTCTAATTGTAGAATTGCCCTTCACAAATCAAATCCTCAAAAGAAATGTGTAGGCCACTTTATTTAGACAGCCATTATTTTATTATCTGCTTCCTTCCTGGCAGGTTCATGTCTGTCACTAGCCATTAAATTACTTTAAAAAAAATTTAAATAAACAAGTAAGATATTGCCAAGTAATTTTATATTATTTATTAATATTACCCAAAAACTAATTTACATTTGTGTACAGACAGAAATAATTGTGTTAACCAAACCCTAATAGTTATTACCGGAAAACAGAAAGTTAGGATAATTACCTTATTAATTACTTGGTATCTCCAAACAATTATTGTCTTGTTACTATAAAATACAGGGAACAGTAATTTGCACACATACATTACAAATAGATGTATATACAATGTCTCGAGTCAATGACTCATCATCAAATGGCAATTTTTCGTGGCTCATTGCCATCAAATGACTTGACTTAACTCGAGTCCCTGCAAACAAAGACTCGACTCCCTGCTCAAAAGACGTGACTCAACTCACACAAAAAAATCTCCATCTGACTCGAGTCATTGTCTTTATGATAAAAATCAATAATATACTTATTTCAATACACACAGCCCCTCTCCAACACATGCAGTCATCTTGTCATTTTGCACATAAACAGGTTCCTGCCCCATGGTTGTTAAGATTGTTGCTAAGGAAATAGAAAACACCTTTCTAGCCTATAGCACCGTACTGTGACCGGGAGAGAAACAAGCAGGCTACATTCTGCCAGCACTGTAAAGCGACAACCCAGCTAACACATAACATTGTGACAACGTTGCAGTAAGGTTGTGGATTGGTTGGGGCCAATGCAACGTTATGACAACTTTGTGACAATGTTATCAAGTGTCAGTTTAGCAACGTTGCCACAACATTTATTTTGGACCAAGTACATCTCTAACGTCATGAACGATACAACTGACTTAAATGAGTAGTACACAACATATGAAACCTGAACATTAATTTCAACAAAGAACAGACAACTTTTTAATGAAAAAAGTAGTGACGCCTAATACAAACAGTAGCCTGCTATATTATATTAAACCAAAACAATAACAAATAATAACGATCTGGTTCTCTCTTGCTTTTCCAATGAATATAATATAATTAATAGAGAATAAAAACATACAAAGATAATTGTTTTTGTAATCTACTAGCGGCTTCTGTTGTATACATATCGCTGATCATGGATCAAACAAATGTTCATGTTGGGGTGCGTATTTTTATTTTTTAATCAATGTCGTCCTTCTGGAGTCCACTGAATGCCTTTTAATGTGTTTGTTTTTTAAATCATTTAAATGCAAAACCATACCAAAACATGTATAAATGATTTTTTTTTATTTTATTATTTGTCCTGTGGTTACCTTTAATTACATTTTCTGCACATACTGCTATGTATATGATGTAGAATATGTGAATGTAAGCATCTAACACTAGTACCTACAGTACTCTTTCAAATAAACTTGTTATGATTTTGAATGTGCGGTTCTTAAGGACGATATTCTTGTCATTGCCGGCACTTTACAAATTAAGCACTGCTCATAACTAATGACTCTAAGTGACTCGAGCAAGATTGGTGACTTGACTTGACTGGACTCTAGCAGTTTAGTGCTAGGGGAGCAGAGGAAATGGCACAGGTAAGAAAATATATTTTAAAACCTTAGTGACAACACATTTAACAAAGAAAAGTCCCACTAAACAATGGTAAAATAAACAATGGTAAAATGATAGATGGTGAAGAAATAAATGCTATTTCACCCTACAGCTGGTAGTGAAGAGAGAGCTTGTTGTAAAGGGCATGCAATCATGGAGTTGGCTGGAGTTATGTCCCTGGTACAAACATCCACTTCTAGCTTTTACCTTTTTTGACAAACTGCCTGCTGTGACTTAAAAAGACGACACTTGAAACACAACTTGAAAAGTGGCCTTGTTTTTAGCACCAGCTTTTTCCAGACCAAGACAGATCGCAATAAACAAGTTTACAGTGTAACTGACAAAAAGTAGATTACAACAGTAGTTGCCTTTGCATTTTTCATGCGTTTCTAAATCTTCTCAGGGACGCATCTAGTTTATCTTAGTCAAATTAGACAGTGATAAATTACTAAAAGGAGCAGTTGACAAAGAAGAGGTTGAATAATACCATACCATCCACAAGGGGATGGACACATAATTTGTTAACATTTTTCACAAGTAGGCCTGGAACTGAGAAAAAGATGACCTTTTTAGCATGCATGGTAGATACAATACAGATCCAGAAACAGGTATCAAATTTTTAGCGGCACTGTAGATTACAAGGCATGAATTGCCATTATATTATAATCACTAGGTAATTACCACTAGTCCCTGCTCTTACAAAGACACTACTATGTAATTACATGGCAATAGCCTTGTAAAGATGTTGGTACCTACTGTAATTACGCAAACTTACTCCAATGGTCTAACAGTGATGACGTTAATAGGAGGTAAGAAAATGGATATTCAGGCATTAGTTAGCGCTCCTTTTAAGAACCTCCATCTCAACCACCACCAAAAATGGTAAGTATAATTATTCCAGTATTGTGTGTGGAGGGTATTGCAGGGATTAATTATCAATGAATCTATGGAATATGTATTGTATTTCAGGTTGTATACTGGGGCAATGTCTTCTTTACTCTCTGGTGTGTAGGGGTATTACCTCTAGCTTCTGGTGATGAGGTTTCATGCAGGTTACCACGAATAAGCCAATCGGCTTGCGGGTTTTCCAGCTAGTGTCATAGCAGTATACCTATTTTAATAGATACTGAGAGCTTACTGCTCTCTCGGTTTCTCTTTACATTGTATAGCAGGAGATACAGAGAACAGCGCTTGAACACCTTAGAAGGACAAATATTACTTACTGAGGAGCTTTCAAAGAATTTGTCAGATAAAATGACACCTCCATTGAACTTGCATTGGAAATCAGACGCCTAAGTATTTGAGAGCGGACACGCAAGGATGTCCTACTATAAGTATACATATGGTGAAAAGAGGTTTTATTGTTTTCTGCTAGAGACTCAAATTGTCACAATGACACTCTACCAAACATTGGCTAGATGTAAAACTCCTGAACACAAAAGCCCCAGACAAACATCCCTCTACAGTAAAATTTTACAGCACTATTGAGATTTGCAGCTCTGTCACCGCACTGCTCTAAAATTAAATGCAAATCAACAAAGAAAATTTTTACAGCCCTGTCCATTTTTCACTACAGATATCCATAGGCGTGGGTTTCTAATTACTTGAAATCTTTCAACCATTGATGAATAGAACATATGTTTTGGTATTATTTACTTCCCGTGCTCCTAACAACAATGCATCAATAATTCTGTCAGAACCTTGCTGAATTTTATGAGCTCCCATTCCTATCTATCACCCCTCTTCTTGTGAGACTGTGAACTGTGAAAACAGCTCATTTGTTTAATTATCCAGATAACATTGTTTTATTTCTAAACTGCTTGGAATCCTCAGTTATTGACTTCTCAGGATTTGATGTTTGAGTTTGCCAAGACTGAGGTTGATTGATTGTTTGGGGGCATCCTTTCTTGTTTTGACTGGCACACTAAGGGTGGATATATGTGTTTCTACATCCTATGAATGTGTTGTTAGGAGTCTGAGGGAGCTGTACTTAGAGGCAAAGGATATATAGGGTGGAGGCGGTTTGGGCTAGGCTTCGCAGAGATAGCTGTAGGGCTTTTTTTTTAGTTACTTTTTTTTAGTTATGTAATTATGATTTTTGTGTTTTAGTTACAGTTATTAGTTTAATTTTAGTTACAGTTATTACAGTTAACTAAATATATTGTAATGTCAGTTATTATTTAGTTATTATTACAATTAACAGAGTTGTGATGACCTTGAAATCTGTCAAGGTAAAAATAAACTTGGGTAATGCCAGGCTCTTCACAGTACAATCCTTTGGCTAGCCAACCACAAAAATGTATTGATCAGAGATTACCATTTACTAGTGAAGTTTTGCTGTACAGCCCTCAACACAATTTAATAATAGTCAAATAGATACTGTGTGATGGAAACAGTTTGTAAAAAGCAAGCTGTTTATTTCAGCTTGATTTTTACTTAACAATTTACAAAAGTTATACTTAGTTTTCAACATTAACTTGAGGAAAAAAATAATTAAACCATTTAATTTGTAGTTATAAATGTTTAAGTAGAAAACCTCAATGCCTGATGAAAACAAGGCATATAGAAGGGTTAAATATATAAGCAACTTATATGAATTAACGGTACCCATGTGTGAAGGGCTGCCCGCCCCTTATTAATTTATATATTTTTGTGCTGTTATGATCTATTACTGTTTTTATGTATACGTGTATTTGTTCCTTTTATTTGATTTTGTGTTTGTGTGTTTTGGATCGGCAGGGAGGGGGCTAAATTCCTCCCTGCCAAAATACTTGCGACAATGTGGCTGGAGCCTTAATTGAGCAATTGTTAATTATTGATTAATTGGGCTCCAGCCACAAACTATAAAAGTCAGGAGAGATCCTTTATCTGGGTAGAGAGCTAAGAGGAGGAATGTAAAACAATACTGGGAGTACAAGAAAGACGATTTTTACCAACTGTGAGGCCTTGTAGGTACTCGCTCTAGTTTAAAGATTACTTGTGTTTTGCTCTGTTTTACTTTGGCCCACGTGTAGTTTATTGTCTGAGTGTTTTGTTTAAACTGTTTGTTTATATAATTTAATAAACGCTGAGCACCGTAGCGTTTCAGTTTTGCCCTGTCAGTACTGCCTGTGTGTATTCTCTTCTGGGGCTGACGTCACCACTGTAAGCAGGGGTAAAAAAAAAAAAAAAAAAAAAACGAATTAAAAAAAAAAAAAACATCTGCTTTTTTCTGTACAATACAAAATGCCCCTGACTCTCAGGCTTTCCAAGAGATCTGGAGAAAACATATTTGAGGGCCATATTTATAAAGCATTAACCTTTTTTTCTTATTGGAAAACAACACAAAGAAGTTGTTGTGTCAGAGAAATCTTTCATGTGCTAATTTAACAGCCCCTATAGGCAGTTCAAATGCTTATTTTTGATTCTGGTTGAAAATGCTTTATGAATATGGACCATATTGAAACAAAAACTCATATTAAAATGTACATTTTCTATAGGCTTACATTATCATTCCATATTCAGATAACAAGTTTGTCATTCCATACATGTAATATCGCACTTGTTTTGTTTGATTAACTTTGATTAAAGAATTTGTAGAGTTTTTTTTAATCTTTATTTTTCCACTGAAGCAGAGAATGGGTGAAATCGACCTTTATGCTTTAAAAAAAAAAACTTTTTATGCCATTGAGAAATATCTTGTTTAGTGAAATCCCTTTATCATATTCAACATTCAACAAAACCATGGTTACCAACATTCTAATTGAAATAATGCTTGGTCACAGCAGAGCTGACTTTACATGCACCCTTGCAAACCACAACTCAACTCCCACTGTTTATTTGAACAATGCTGCACCACTCTCACAATCTATAATGCTAGAGACATATTAAAATGAGAATATTGAAGCTCTCTTAATTAATATATTTTCTCTTATTATGTATGACAGAAATTAAAATGGCAGTATTTTTCTGCTTTGACTGGCCCATCTTAGTACACCTGTCCCTAAATGTTTGTCAATTACACGTGAAAAGTCAATTACCAATGTCCCTGCCTATACAAATATGTTAAATGAGGTGAAATATTTGAAACAAATAATCCAATTGTTAATTTTTGCCTGATTATAAACGTGCAAGTGCCCAGTAGTGCAGACATCAGCAATGTACCCAGCTGTAACTGGCATTTTTCCAAGGCTCTTTACAGTATACCTTGGCAGCCTCTTGATTTAGAGGAAAAAAAAAAAAAAAAAACACAGCCTGCTGCATAGAATAAAAGAATGGCTATTGTTCATTTAAAATGCCACTAAATCAAGCAGAATGTATGTTTAACATAGTTTCTAGTTCTGGAACATGGCATAAGAGTTATGAATCACTGATATTTTTCTAAATATACTTTAGTTTTACAGTAGCCTATACAGCAATGATGCTCAAACTCTCCGCTGGGAAATGTGTCGGGCTAGTGTCTGGCCCAGCTCTTCTAGACCAAGGTCTCAATTTAAAATCTCTACATTTAATTGCATATTAAATTAATCACTTTACATACTGGTTCTACAGTATATGTTAAAAAGTGTGCCACATACAGGTAAAGCAAGAGACTTTTCACATATGCTCCAAATGTCCTGCATTAACAGAATATTGACTGTAATGTAACTTTTATATTATACATTTCAATAAAACTAAAATCGGTTCATAACATTCTCCACTGAAATCACAGCTGACACCTGCAAAGGAATTAACCATGGCTTTAGCTAATGTAACAGCTTCCAAACTCTTAAAACACATGCATGGTTTGCATGTACTTATTCCCCTAGTAACATACAACTTACATATTTTTCTTGTTGGAGTTCTCTGAGACCAGGTCCACATGACAATATATTTCTAACTAATCTTAATCTTATGGTTAGTTTGAGAAACGCATGGTAGCTTCCTAACCAGTGGGCTCACAGACACTGAAAATTAATGAATAATGTAATAAGGAAACAGTTTTGAATTCACTACAAGGAAAAAAAACACGCCATTCTTGCAGGCAGCTTAGTTCAGCTGCCATACAAGTGGGTGCCTATTACGAGTGGCTACCATAACCAATTTATTGTTTCTGGGCTTTTTAATATCCTTGTCAGACAAGCTTAAAAAACCTACTCATGAAACAAGGATGCAAATGCATAGCAGTCTGTGCCCTGTCATTTCTCTTGTTGAGAGTCTGGAATGGGGCCATCGCTTATAAGATGTTCTATTGATGCTAGGGCTGAACTTGACCTGTCAGCTGTCAGCTCCGTGCAGCAGTCAACAGCAGAAGCTGTAATGGACACATTATTTTACATTAACGGTCTTAGGCAAAGCACAAGGTGAGACTAAAAAATATCTGTCCCTGTTCAATATGGAAAGCATGCACTCTCTTTTTTTAAAACAGTTCCCTTTTTGAAAATCCTTTCAGAGAAATCATTTTATTTGATTTATGCCAGCCCCGACCACTAAATGTGTTTTGTAGTTGCCATATAAGATTTGTTTTTAATTATTAGTTCAAGAAAGAGGGCTGCATTGATAAAGAGGTTTAATTGTCTGTCAGCATGTCTTATGGTGTGGTGGCTTCATTTACTCCTGGCCCCACTCCTCATTACCATTGCAATCCTCAAGGCTCTTCGGCATCTCAAGACGAGTGCTTAATTAGCAAAGCCTGGCAGAGCAGGCAAGCAAGTCAGTAAGCATGCTTCCCTCTCCTTCTTTCTCACTGCCATCCTGACAAGTCTAATAGACTATTGATTTTCTATCCTCAAAGAGATCAGGCTCCACCTTTACCGTTCAATCATGATATTAGCTGTCCATTAACTCGCATTCCCCAACCTAACAGTTTGTTGACACCGCATCACCCTGTGCCTCCCACCCAATCAACACACAGGTTAAAAAAAAAAAAAAAAAAGGAATGCATCATTCTCTCACAACTGTGGATTTTGAAAAGAAGGAAGAAGCACTGTTTGAACTGTTACAGGCAAAAAAAAAAAGTTTTAAAGTGTTACTTCTGAAATCGTAACCCTGCTAAAGACAGTTTGGTGATCACAAGGTACAGTATTAAAGTAAAGAAAGGCTTTTTGAAACCTCAAATCAGATGTTATGCTCCATTTTTTAGCCCATTTTCTGGTTTGGTTTTCAAAAATAAACGGGTCATAGCTGTTTTTTTTTTCTCCTATTATGACAATATAATTATAATTCACTATATCACATGTTTAATGCAAATGCACAACAGAAATAAAATATAATAATCTTGCAAACAGGGCAGTTTTTAAATGATGCTTCTGGTATGTTGGCTCAAACAAGGCATAGGGTTTAAATGGTTTCATGCCTAATAAAAATGAAAATGTACAGACTGTTAGCTTTTCGAGACTCTACATAAAAATCTCACTAACAAGGGCAAGCGTAATATCCCAGTATGCATACTGTAACAAAAAATTGGGAAAGAGGGTGTGATTTCACAGTTGTTAACAGTGTCAATGGTTAATGCTATAGGTGCTCAGTGTATCCCTTATTTGTTTACACAATGATTTTGCATAACGTTCACAGGAATTGCAAGCAAAATGGAGCTGGGGTCATATCTAAGATGTTTGCCACTGTGGACAAAAATATTGGACAGATTAAGCACCCTTAGAGGTGGAGGGAGATATTTCAGCTCACATGGGAGATATGCAACTGTTTCCTTTTTTATATGCCCTTTCAGAAATGTATACATATTTGTGCCCTCTAAGACAGAAAAAAATGCCACTTATTTTACATTTTAAGGTCACACAATATAGATTCACAGGCTTCCTTAAATGTATTATGTATCCCCTTCCACATGATAGGGCTCCACAGCTACACTTGTTGTGCCTCCAGGGAGCAACTGCCCTTCACGTCAATGAAGATGATGGCCAGGGAGATGGGATGCTGAGAAAGAATAGCCGCATACTCATCACAATTTTCAAAGGATCACAGCTATCCTGACGGCCAACACAGACCAACATTTTCAGTGCAATGAATTCCAATAAAAGCACATTCCTTTTCAGTCTTCTTCATGTGCACCACACAACAAACATAAGCTACTCCAGCAACACCAGGGATTAGAAATTAATTATTCTTGACAGCGTCTCACAGTTTCAGTCGCATCACTGTTCTGTTGACAGTCTGCTGTAGATTATTCACATTTGCTTGTTAGGTGACCTGTAAGATCAGGTCATGGGTTACGCAGCTAACCTTGAATCATTGCTCTCTATCAGATAGCCTATTCATAATTTAACGTCTAAAGGCCTTTTTTTGTGTGGAATAAACAGAAAAAATTGAGGTGAACCTGTCAGCCAAAAAAAGATGATTTTTCTCTATAAATATTATTAACTCCTGTTTACCCACACACCTTTGCAGTTTTAATGACCGTACTTCAATAAATATGTCTATAGAGTAAACTGAATATATTTTATTAATTTTAAAAATATCCACAACCAAAGTGCTTTCAGGTGTTATAATGTTAGGTTATTATTATAACCCTGGTTCCCTGAAATCGAAAGGTATCCATTACATAATGGGTTAACTTTGTTTACCTGAAAATTATGAGACTTACCAAAGCCGTCACATAGTGACCAGCAACCTCATCACACCAGTCTCCACCCCTTCTAAGAGAGCTCTGTGATGTTTCAGGGAACCAGGGTTATAATAACCTAACGTTCCCTTTCAAGTACGAAATGTATCCATTACATAATGGTTAATTATACCCAAGCCGTCACAAAGTGCATTACTTGCAGTACGAATTAAATCTGAGAGGGTCAGACGGTAAGGCTGCCACAACATGTATTATTTCTTTATTTATTATTTTTAGTACATAGCAGGGATCAAATCTCCTCAGGTGCTTCCAGTCTCAACATTGAAGCCACAGTTAGTGCTCTGGTCCCAAAGTCAGGGTTTTGAGGATCCAGCACATATTGTCTGTAAAACCTTGTGAAGTGTCAGTGACAGATGCACCCTGGAACAACACCCAAGAGGTAGACATACCTCTTGTGGAGGGACCAGTGACCTTCACAGAGGGGCAAGTTGGCTAATTTATAAGCAATCTTTGCTGTCTCTGCAATCCAACAGGACAGCCTCTGCTTAGACAGGGCTTTACTCTGGGCCTTAGCTCCATAGCAGATGAACAGCTGTTCAGATTGCCTCCAACTTTTTGTTCTGTCAATATAATACGCTAATGCCCTAAAAGGGCAAAGCGCATGGAGCTTACGCTCCCTATCCGACCAGATGGAAAAGTCTGATTGGTTGATGTGAAAGGTTAAAATACATTTGGGCAAGAAAGCCAGGTTTGTGCGGACAGTGACCTTGGTGCTAGGCTCCTCGAAAAACAGACAAGCTTTAAAAACAGAAAAGGCTTGCATCTCGCTCACATGCTTGGCAGAGGTGATGGCAAGCAAAAATGCTGTCTTAAGACAGATGCTTCAGCTCAGCTGATTGAAGGGACTCAAAAGGCGGCTTCATGAGTGCCTTTGGCACTGTGTGCAGCCGCCACTAAGGAACACTGTCCTTAAGGGGCGGGCGCAGTCTCCGTGCTCCTTTTCAAAAATTGCCCTGCCAGGAAGTGAGCTCCTGGGGAGTGAATCAATTTTAACATGGCAAGCTGAAATAACTACCAATAGCCCTTTAATGCAGAGGGTGATTAATCCCCTCATCAAACAGGTCCTGCAAAAATAACTGTCATGGGACTGATCATGGGGTGAAGCCCTTACACAAGCACCGCGTCTGAAAAATGCCCCCCGGGTCCACTGGTATTGGTACTTTTTAAAAAATGTGATAGGGTACCTACAGCTATCAATGCAGGCTGATGGTACAGCTGCAACGACAGACAGACCAACAGGGTACTGTCACAGGACACGGTGCAATGGACTGGACCATGATATACCACTACTAAGTGCTGTGCACATGGTGAAGTGCGGATCGGTGCAGTGCACGTTTAGGTACAGGTGCACAGGTGGTACTTGTAAACAATGCTCGCGCTGGTTCAGTACCAGTTAGTGCTGGTGCAGCTGTGGCTTGGTGCACGACCGAGGCTGCCGTGAAAGTGCGCTGAAAGTGCGCTGAGCAGCAGTGCTCATTCTGAACAGGTTAGGAGTTCCTGCCAAAACTAGGTTTGTTGTATTTTTAATTTGTGGTACTAGGGTACTGAGGCTGCCGTGACCCGGTGCTTGGTGTGGGCTGGTGTGGTACCAGGGGCAGAGCGGCACTTATGACTGCGGTGGAAGCAGGCGGGGCTAAAAGCAACCGCACAGACCACTGACAATAACAACAGGCGTACCGCAGAAGAGTCTGTGTGCCCGCTTGATAGACCAAGCTAAAAAGCCTTCACAGTGATAAACATAATTTGTTACAAAGGAACGTGGAATAAATATGGGTAATTAAATCCACATGAAAAAAAAAACCAAAAAAAAAACTGTATACTCATTAAAAAACTGTGCTCAATAGGAATGGAATGAAATCTGAATCCTAGCCCTGAATCAAATCTGTTTACGAACAGTGTGCTAGGCCTTCCATTCTCTCTTTATTTCTACACTTTGTAAGATGAAAATGTTCTTCAGCCTGGTTTCACCTGAAATGTAGGATTCTGAGAGCACCCCTACTTGTAAATAGAAGCCTCAGTATTTCTTCAGATTTTTGCAGGACAAAAAAACAATTTATGGATAGATTCAGCAAGTTTGCAGCTCAGCACTCTGGCTGAAAAGATAGGGTTATCACCTCTATCTCAAAAGTAGTGGGGACGCAATACAATCATATCACAGCAACCAACAATGCCTAGGCTATGAGATTCACAGGACAGCTGTAAATGTTCAATAGCTTTTCAGACAAAGGCAGACTGCCATTTAAATCCACCTCTCTCAAGCTACAAGAAGTCTTTTTTTACGTGGAAAAGCCGTTTTATTGGTTTTAAACTGCCCAACTCATTTAGTAAAAATGATGCAAAGTAACTCAAAGAAACAACTTGTTTTATGTGTTTTAAAACCTTTGGGTCCCAGGATATTTTATTGTTTGAAATAATTTTTAATTTATTCTACAACTGGGACTGTGAAATATGTGCTTCTACAATACATAACCTGTTAGAGACAATTAAAGCAGATTTTGAAGGGCACACAGTTATTTAAAGTGTGTTGCTTTTTTGTAGAAGTATTTAAAAATACAATTTGTAATACATGTAGACACACATAGTGGTTTGGTTGGTACATCTAACAACTGATTATGGTTGGTACATTCACAACCCTGATTATGATGTAGACTAAGGCAGCCCAAGAAGGGTGCGAATCAAGATCTGTAGACTCTCCCTAATACAAACTCAGGAAACATGTAACGTTAGGTTACTTACCGTAACCCTGGTTCCCTGAAAGAGAAGACGACCACCAAAACATTACGTATGGGATATGCCTCCCTATTGGTAGGTATTTTCTGAGCTCTCTATACCAAAGTTGCGAAAGGCCCCTTCCTGGGGTGACGCCCTTTGTCCCGCCTACAGAGGGATTAAATAGTCAAACCACGGAAGCCATGTTCTAGGGATGGGCGATGCCACTGATTTTCTTTTCTATCCGATACCAAGTAATACCAAGGCTAGTATCCCAATACTGATACTGATACCGATACTTTTAGAAATCTTCTTATGTACATAAAAATAGGCCGATAGGCCCCTTCTTTTTTTTTTTTTTTTTTTTTTTAAACCTAACACAGTCTTACCTTACCGTGTTGAGAGGCAAAAAGAGAACATGGTAGGGATGGGCAGATCGATCCAAAGTATCGATACTTCCAAGCCTGACGTTTCATTTTGGAGAATCGATTCTCACATAAAAATACCGATACCAGGTACTTTCTTTAGCCAGTGATTTTTTTTTTTTTTTTTTTATGAAACTAAATGTGTATCAGATATTGAAAGTGAAAATAAAATAAAATGAAATGTAGCACATTGTTGTTTAGGATAGGAACTACTTCTCCTTCTGCCCTCTCCCTCCGCTCCTCATATAGCCTATACACAGGCACGCCGAGACACATGCTGTCACTCAGTCACAGTCAGTCACATAAACGAGAGTGAACACGCTTACCAGTGCTGCTCTGCTTTCATGGCCGAAAGAAAACGAAGCATCGTTTGGAGTCATTTCACTCCAATAAACAGCAATGAAGCAAAATGTGACGTATGTCAAAAGTGTGTAAGATAATGTGGCAATACCACAAACCTTCTAAAACACATAAAAATTAGTCACACATGAGAGCATGACAAGTGCAGCGGAGGCGACTAGAGGAGGGGGAGAGAACACAGACAAATACCGCCAAGTCTAGTGACAGAGTGAGGCAGAGTTCTCTGACAGAAGCCTTTCAGAGAGGCAAGCATTATCCAGGTATCTAAGTGATAATATTAGGTCATTTTAATCATTTGAACAGAAATCAGGTAATACTTTTTATTTCTTGAGGAGCATAATATTACAGTGGGTGCATGTACATATACACTAATACTCCGATACCCCAACTAAGGTTAATATCCGGCTCTGTAAAAAGTAACGTAAACACCTTTATCTTTAATCAGGGTCTTAATAGCAGTAACACACCAAGATTTCTGCCCAACACTTTGATTAATCTGGGCATGTTATCAGCTTTGTCAGATTTTTATCTGTTTTTTAAATGCGTTCATGTCTGACTATGTAACCGGTGCCAGGTCCCTTATAAAGAGAAACCCCACTATTTCACCGATCCCATGAAAACAAGGTTTTTTGTGGAATCGCGGTATTGCTGTGCATGTAAACACTTCAGTCGAATTATTGCCATAACCTGATTTTTTCCAGTCTGTGTTTTGTTGTGCATGTAAACGCACTCAATAGGCTGCTAGATTGGACACATTTTCAAACAATATCTGAATGCATTAAACCAATTTTGTGGAAAAACTGATACACATTGCTCAGGATTTCTAAAACATAGATTATATCTTATAAAATGTAAGTAAAGATCTCAGGTTGCTAATACCTTCAGGAATGATCTGGTGAATATAACTCTAATGCCAGCCATCATTTTATCACAAAGATGTCACTTTTATCAAATATAAAAGTATAATATATAATGCATTTTGGAATGAAACTCTTCATACATTAATTAAATTACACACTTTAAATATTAAGTAATTGCCTGTAGCTACTTAGTCTAACTATTTTAGGCTGAATGAGAGTTACTCCCATATACTGCCCATACTGTATAAAGACATAACTGCATGTAGTGTAGCTTGTAGGACAAAAGTATTTTTATTTTTCATAGATGACTCCCAAAGTGCTGTAGAGGGTACAAGAAGCCTGGGAGAGATGATTGTGAGGGACCTCCAGCCATTCTCAATTGCTGAGGATAGAAGTTTTAATAAATTTGTCAAGACCCTTGATCCGCACTATAAAATCCCAAGCTGCAAACGCTTGATGGAGGGTACAATTGCCGACATGTATAAAGACTGTCAAAGCAAAGTAAGGGCAAATTGTCAACATGCACACAGTGTGGTTCTCAGAACAGACATATGGAGTTCAAGGTCCACAGAGGCATATTTGACTGTGTCCTGTCATTTCATTGACACTGGCAAATGCAGGAGTTTGTTTTAGAAACCTGTATTTCTATGGACAGCATATAGCTGACAACATTAGTTTAGAGCTAAAAAGAATAACAGATGAATGGGGCATAACTCAAAAGGTGGTAGCAGTTGTTACAGACAATGGTGCAAATATGGTTTCTGCAGTGCACAAGGCAAACATAGTGGTAAAAGATGGAATTAAAGCTGTTCCTGAAGTTGTTCAGCTCCTGGAAAAATGGAGTAGCATTGTATCTTTTTTCCACCACAGCACGAAAGTCACAGAGAAGCTCAAACAAATACAAAAGCAACTGAAGGTGGCAGAGCATAAACTGATTAAGTCAGTAGAAATAAGATGGAATTCTGTATTCTACATGTTGAAGAGACTCCATGAGCAGAGGGAAGCAGTTACCACAGCCCTCTGTCTACTTGGAAAGAACACCCTATGCTTAAGCAATGAAGAGCTATCCATGATCCACCTTACCATTGAGGCCCTGAGACCCTTCGAAGAGGCAACGCAGGAAGTTTCAGCCGAAAAACATGTTTCTGTCTCAAAAGTGATTCCCCTTGTGTCACTACTTCTCAGAGCAGCTGCAGCCACTGAGCGTCAAGGTAGCTCCCTTGCCACAGAACTGGCACTGCAATGTCAACGCAGATTCCGTGGGATTGAAACCTTTCAGTCTCGCTGCCAGCATGTTCTTGGACATAAGGTTTAAAAACCTTGCATTTTGTGACAGAGACAATGTGGAAACTATGAAAAAGCGAATGCTCACTGAAATGCAGGAAGTCCATCAGCCCACTTCAGAGTCACCACCGCCAGGCTCTACCTCAACACTTGTGCCAAGCTCTGCCTCTGCACCTATGCCAAGATTTGCCTCACCAGTGACTCCTGCATCTAGCCCAAGCTCTGCTCCAGCTACAGCAAAAGGAGGGACATGGGCGGATTTTGACATTCAAGTTCTGTCTACCCAACAGCACCGCTCAACAGGTACTGATGCACTCATTGAAATGTGCCGTTACTTAGAGGAAAAGTTAATTCCCCGGGACCAGGACCCATTACATTGGTGGCAAGAGCATGAGCAAACATTCCCATCCCTAAGCAGACTTGCAGCAAAATACCTGGGATTCATTGCTTCATCCGTACCCTCAGAAAGAATTTTTTCAAAGGCAGGAGAGTTAGTGAGCCAAAGAAGAAACAGACTGAAGGGGGGAAATGTCAACATGCTGTTGTTTCTAAACAAAAACCTATAAATGGGGAAAGAATCAAGGTAGAGGTTGACAATTACTTTATGTAGCCTACATTTCAAGTGTTGACCTCAAGTGCATCCTGCCTGGTGCTGTAAGAAGTTTATGTGTTAAAAATTAAAAGATAAATTGAAAGATAAAGCTAAATTGATGTGTTCCTAGAAATCAGAGCAGCATTTATTCTTCTTTTCTTCTTAAGAGATTTTTATTTTATGTCGTTGATTTCACTTCAGGGTATCGGATTAGCCCAAATTTTCAGTTGAAGTGGTGTGAAGAATGACACCTGAAAAGGGTAATAATACAATTGAACATTTGTTAAACGTTATTATTAACATGTGCTTTATAATTGCTGTTATTAAACAGAAAACAAAAAGAGAAGTCTGATCATTGGTAGTTTATTTAATACTAAAGCAAAGGCTTTCAAATATAATTTTTGATGTCTGCATTTACCAATTTTCACTGTAGAAATCACAAAGATTTCCCCCTTTTTATGTAAATAAGAAGATTTCTAAAAGTATCGGTATCAGTATCAGTATTGGGATACTAGCCTTGGTATTACTTGGTATCGGATAGAAAAGAAAATCAGTGGCATCGTCCATCCGTAGAACATGGCTTCCGTGGTTTGACTATTTAATCCCTCTGTAGGCGGGACAAAGGACATCACCCCAGGAAGGGGCCTTTTGCAACTTTGGTATAGAGAGCTCAGAAAATACCTACCAATAGGAAGGCATATCCCCCATATGTAATGTTTTGGTGGTCATCTTCGAATTGAAAGGGACTCTGCACGACGCTATAGTAATGAACTGCATGCTGACAGCAGCTGTAGAAACTGATTTTCAACACTGGTGAATTGAAATATTACTGGAGGTCATCATTAGAAAGTAACTTGGCTAACAGCATATTTAAGTTACGAAAAACTTTTTTCCGTCTAAAACCTAAAATTTGAAAATCGCAATTGTTAGTATGGTACAGCAATTGTTAGTATCATTACCTACTGAGAGCATTGAGAATAGCACATTCATATTACAAAAGAGCTGAGTAGGCCTTGCTAGTCTACTTTTGATAACAATGTTTATCAATATGATAAAACAAATGAATATGAAAGTCTATATAGTCTTTTTCCTGTAATGACACAGACAGTATCAATAAATTCCATCTTTCTCTTATGTATCATGAGGGTCGCTACTCTTACAAATATCAGTGGCTAAATAATGCAACAGCATTATGCCTTACAGCTGTATTTTACATAATAATATGATCAAAAATTGATGTCTGTTGTCTCAACGAGATCTCTTTGTAATTATGTTGGCTTCTGTAATGAAACGCCTTCAATAAAAGGCTTTTAGTGAAATTGTATTGTACAATAAATATCAAAGATCCTGCACAAAAATGATTATATTTTGTAATAACACACGTACTGTATAATATACAAAGTGTTCACAGTTTTTATTAGTAGTATTAATTTCTCTCTCTCTCTCTCTCTCTCTCTCTCTCTCTCTCTCTCTCTCTCTCAGTTTAAAAAAAATATCACATGAAAAGGAGCTCTGTGTGATATGTTAGATTAATATATTTTTTAAAAACATAGGATCAACACAGCAGCTCCTGAGCCTCTATTTTTAGACAGCAAAAAGTAAAGCAGATTATGTGCACGCGTTTCTAATGATCTCTATGGACAGCCGCCTGGGTTAAAAATGTGTTGTGCTGCTGAGTTAGACTCTCATAGGACAGAAAAAAAAGACAAGCACGTCATTCTGAAATGCCTCCCTTAAACGGTACCCAACTTCCTGAAAATGTTGTATAGCGATTTTTATATAGATTGTATATATTATCAAGGTTTGAAGTTAACGTTTGTATGGTAGCATTTTGCTACCCAAAATTCTTAATTTGCTACTATTTCCTATTTTTTTTTTTTTTTTTTTTTTTTTTTTTAATGCAGTAAAATTTTTCTGATACCTTACGCTGCAGGATATGAACACGTACGTAATTATCGGTATTTATTTATTTATTTATTTTAACACGTACATTATTAGTACCTTTCATAAACCAGAAACCATTGCTAATACGGAGCTCCCCTATTGATGACTGAGGTTTGTAACGCCCCATGCAGATACGCGGGAGGCCCACAGTGCAAATCGTATTGGGTAGTGGAGTACAAATACCTACAGTAACAGTACGGTGGATACAATATGAAGGTATCATATCATTGTATAAATAAATTATTGTACACCAGATTATGCTTTTTTATTTTATTTTACATTTTACACAAAACTATATGCAGCTATATACAATCATCACTGGTTACAAACAGTAGTGACATCTACTGTCAGCTCTACAATGACGATATTTATGATCAGTGGATTCTACCACCATGCATGAGCTTAGAGTTATAAATAACAATTGATACAGGATATGCAGGTTACTTTAAACACATTTTCATGGTACCTTATTTGCACAGTACCGTATTGCATTTCTTAACTACTATACAACTGTTACCTAACATGTAAGTTAGTGATCATATAATCATGCACAGCAAATCCTCCGGTACTTTTTTCTATAGGCAGATCCTTCACTTAAGAATTAACTTCTTAAAGTAAAGAATCTTTACCGGTATGTCATGAAAATGCTTAAAGGCTCACAACTGCTCTAATACCAGTGCCTGGGCTCCAATGAAGCGATCTCTTCCTTGTTGTGTCAAGGCAATAATAAGCCGTGCGGAAATCAAATATTGTTTACTGCGCCTTCAAGCAGTATTGACAATTTAGCGAATTTCTTGCCAAATCTAGTGACGAAGAGCTGACTTGGCAAAATTTGTTGTCGAAAGCAACTAGCTACAAATCTAGTGATTTCCAAGACAGTCATCGGACAATTTCAGAGATTTAAAATCGGTAAAACGTTTCGATTATCCTGTATTAGCAACGTCCTTTTATAAGAATCATTCTCAGGGTAATTAAATGAAATCCAGTAATGGCCCGGTCCATTTGAATATGCAAGGAACTTAAATGTGTTTTACTTAGCAACAGGTGCAACATTTGCAAGCCTGGTCCCAGGGGAGACCCGATTTCGTACCTGTATGATCACTCCCTTTTAAATGTAGCAGTATCTTGGTGGAATTAGCTTTCATTTTCAGAACAGCTCAGTTGTTGTTGTAACCTTTTAATGCATAAGGTTTACAATGATTCTACAATATTGTGGCATACGTTACTTTTTTTTATATTTTTTTAAATTGCTGTCTTTATAGGTGTGTATGATTGGTTAGTTACCGATATCTCAGACAAGAACTGAAGACATAAGAGGATAATAATTTCGTACTACTTAATTTGCACTGATGAAACATGACGTGGTTAACTGTGCAGATATGGTTGCATTATTGTAGACTTAAGGATAAAACAAACAAAAACATTTCGACAATTAGTTCCATTACTTAGTTGGTTTCAATAAATATTTTCTGATTTAAATATAGGCCTACTATATGATAGTTTGGGATATTCAGTATATTTAAAACAGTAGGTAGGTGTTAAATTATGTTTATCTATCGTTATTAGTTGAATAAACCGCTACCGAATAAGACCATTTTGCTACCTACATTCAAGGCCTTAAAAAGTGAACTTCTAGCCCTGATAGTGTATATTTTTTGTTGCGACTTTCTGTTATGTAGAATGTAATAAACGAGAAGCAAAATGGTCAGTTTTTTCCACCTTTATTTTACAATTCCATTTCCACGTTTGTTTTATTTGAATTGTTTAAAGTTTAAATTTCAGTTTTCGATTGCTTGTTCAGCTACAAAAAGGCACAAGTAAACCTTGTCTTATTACTTTATGAAGTGTTATTACTTTACGAAGTGTCTATGGCCACTGTTCACTGTGAAGAAACAGCAATGGCAAGGGATGAAAAAATAAATAAAATAAAGTAAAATGTGGTGTCAACTTTATGCACTATTTATTTCAGGAATAAACAAAATAACGTTTAACTTGAAATGTTGTTTGGCATCCTTTGTTTTGTAGTTAATTCACTGGAGTAAAGTAAGTCTTACACAACTTAGTCTTTACTTCTGGGGTATTTTTCTATTTTAACGTGTTACATATTGTAACGTCTTAAAAATAAAGACACATGCAGGGGCCTCAGCTACATCCCTGCCGCTATGCTGCCTGCATTCAGAGCAATATAATGGCTTTTATTATTTTTTGAAAAAACGAATATCCAAATGAATATTTAAACTATGCGCGAATATTCGAACATGAAAATCCTGTGTTTGTGCCAGCACTACTCTATCTATCAATCTATCTATCTATCTATCTATCTATCTATCTATCTATCTATCTATCTATCTATCTATCTATATTTACCAACTATGTTTCTGCACCCTTAACATACAAAACCCTTACAACTTTCTTGCAAGTCAATTATAATTCTTTGGTTTTGTTTTCCACACCTTACTTTTGCTTTAAATTGGATGTAGTCTTTTTAATCTGCCAAAACACTGCATTAGGAATAGGTAATAGGACCCTAACTGAAATGTATGTTGAACTTGGAACTTTAGGTGATACCTGAACACAGCGAGTGAAACCACATACCTGGGTCGTACACGGGTTAACCCTGATCACAGCGACCCACCTCAAGATGTAGGTCAATACGCTTTGAGCCGGGCTGAGCGAGACAAAAAGCACGAGGGAGGACGAAATTACAAACAACCACACTTGTGTGAAGGTTTCAGTTCCACAAGGAACATTTTTGTTTATTCTGTTTAGCCATATTTCTGTGGCTTGAGACACACCATGAGCCAACTTGCGGCAGGGATGAAGAAACGTTTGCTCTAATCAACATTTGGGACATCGGTTCAATCCACAGAAGCTTGGATGGAAGCGTCTGTAACAAGCTGCTTCCGGGGTATTGATATACATATTGTTTACTTCTGTCTGTCACCCAGGTCGACCCTGCTTTATAAAAAGCAGAGTGAAATTGCGTAGCTGATCCGGGTAGAGCATGCCAGTGTGAAAGGAGCTTAAATTGCTTAGAATACTATATTGTCTCAGTTATAGATATATGCAGAGATTTAACTTGTTTTATGGTGCTTTTATAACACATTTGATGTGATTACTAAAAGTTTCCACTTAGTATACAGTATCCACTTGGATACAGCACAAGAGCTTTCATCATTTTTCACATAAAAAAACATACTGAAGATTGGAAAGTTAAGCATAAAATAAGCTTAGTGGCTTCTATTGACTGTCAGTTCAAAACCCTAAAATTATTCATGCAACAAATACATCTGTGGCATGCTTTAACAGAGAACATGGGGCAACCTACAGAGCTTAACATCTTAAGAGTGTCTTCTCAGTGATTCAGTGAGTACCCTACACATTCAGCGACCACAAAACACAGTGTTCTGTTGAAACACAATTCATACCTGGGTCATCCTATACAAAGCAGATCACATTTTTAAAGGTTGTTAGTTGTTGGACTCGAGCCATGCAACAGTCTATTAAAAGATATGTATCAGATATACTGCACCATATGCAGTACATAATATACAGGCAACCAGCAGACCATTCACCAGCGGCTTAGATACCTTGAAGACTGCACGTACTTCTGAGACAAATATATACCCATTAGGTCCTTAAAGACACCTCATTTGGCTTGATCTTGCCCTTTTGTTTACGTCCTTAACAGATATCTCTATGGTCATGAAATGATCAATTGCTGGCTCTGTGAAGTCTAGATCTCTGGCATGTGCCCCAAAGGAGGACTATAACCATCAAACTTTACAATGGATGCAATTGGCAATGGATTCTACTCTATTCCAAAAATAACTACAGTAGACTAATCCAAACCATGATTTTCCAAACTGACCTGTTATTAGTACCATGCTAGCATGATGAAATCCAATGCTGATAGCTCTAGAAATTCCAATATCATATCTGACATGAATAGTTTCAAAGTGCACAAATTGTAATCCAACATGCAAGATACCCAAACTGGGCTTTTATTCAAAATCAGCCCGACATAAAATGTTTGACTGAAAAATTCATTCATTTTTTTTTTTTGGTTGCTTTTTTTTTTTCTTTAATCAATTTTGCTCTGCCACGTGGTTGATGAACAAGAAAAAAAACAGAGTGCTTTTTGTCAACCTATATTCACAACAGAGACATGCCTGCATTACTCCTTTTTTATTCAATATAGTTTCCAGCTTTGTTGCAACATAAAATGATTTCTGAGGTATAGCTACACAGCGCACGTTTTTTATTCACACAAGAGTTGACTTCACTGCGTAGCTGGCATCCCGTGTGTACAGACCTGGATGTTGACAGTGTGTTTATAGTATCTTTTTTATTGTTTTTTATTTGGGGGCCAGATTCGTTATAGCCAAAGGCTTGTTATAATGAAGGGTTTTATACTAAGGGTGTACTGTATTATACAGAATATGATCAGTACAAATTGTTAATCTCAGCATGGTCCAGTCCTACAATAAATTGCGTGGTTTCATGAGAGCTGACTCTTATAACAGAAACTATTACAATATATAGTTTAAATCTCTGTCTGAAGTTATTTTCCAGCAAGTCATTTTATTTTATTTAGTTCTTAGTTCTTGACATGGCTCATGATTTCAACTGTAAAAGGTAACTAGTACCATGTTATTACAACATCTCTTACCTATTTCCCTCAAATCTCTTTGTCACATGCTTTTGAATTCTCCATCATCACTGCACTTGTTTGTTTTAGCTGTCTTGTGGCTATAATGACATTCTTACACTCTAGAAAAATATACTCCCACAAATCAAGAAAGAGCAGACATAGACTAAGTGGTAGAGACGATTTACATTCCGTTGTTAACCTGGTGATTACTGTGCTGGAAAGCCAATAGCTTTAATATAATGAATCCCTCACCCTCTGCCGCAAGCACGATTTCTCTTCCCAATCTCATTGGCTCCCAACTTTCTGCTTGACCTTTTATAATCTGTGCACTGCAGAACTTCATTACAACATTTTAATGATGCTGAAATGGTGCAAAAACACTAATGTTATGGCTGACTCCCCCTCCCCATGGAAAGGCACATGGAAAGTAAATGCTACCCAAACAGTGTAAGGGGTCAGCAACAGCTTTCGGCACCTTGGATTTATGCTTATTTGTTTGGGGGTGGAAGGAGCATAAGTTACTTGGTGATTGAGTATTTGCCCTGTGGTGGTAAGAGAAACAACACAATTTGTTTAAAAATGCATCACGCCTGATTGAGTGTTGCCGGCTTATCGCATTTAGAAAGACAATTCAGTTAGTGAAGGAAACAATGAAGGTATACATAAAGCTACAGAGAGGCCATGCAAAATTTAAATGAAATGTTAAAAAAGAATACCGTATTTAATTGCTAAAAAAAAAAAAAAAGACTGATTATTTTTTTAATGCCCAAAGCTCAACCCAACCATTTTCAGCAACATCAATGATATTGTACTACCGTAGAGCCTCATATACATTTTACAATATCTTCACTGTTAAATAGCTTGAACAGAGTGTTGATGGTTTTGCTATTTCTGGGGCACAGTGCGAATTATTCCTAATTGTGTTTTTGTGCTGCGATTCAAACATTTGAAAAGCCAGTAATGCAATATTACAACTGGAGATTGAAAGAGGGACTTTATTTGGAAGCGTACGAAACAGCAGCTGCCAAGTTAGTCCAAGAGAATACCCTTCATATAAAAGGATTTGTTTTAAATGATTTGCTAGCAAAAAAAAAACCAAACCTTAGCAGCAATATCCACTATTCTCACCGTTAAATATTTCCTTCCTCGTTACATATGACTTATGCATTCCTTCTTTTCATATTTGCACTTAAAAATCATCACTGTTTTGTTTTTTCAATAATTTGAAAAAAGGGTGAAAGGGTGAAAACAGTTTCAAAATCACCCCAAAATATCACCCCTAAATATTTGCCTTCAAGTAGATCTTTAGCAAAGCTAATTTTCTAAACACTGTAAGATGAGAACTTGTGTGAAATTATCTAATTGACTCAAATTGTAGCCAATGACAAAATAAATATTAGTAATTATGACAGTTGTGTTGGTTGGGGAAGGATAATAGCAGCATTAATATTTTCTTCACGGTAGAGTCTTAGAATTTAAAAAATATCAAAAAACATGATTAGGGCTCTAATTTCCATCACATTTAATCAACTGTTAATAAATATTATACATAATCTCCAACAATGTAATGTTATATGTTACTGATTAACTTCTATCTAGCATATGAAATTCTGTATTAGCACACAACCCAAAATAAACAAACACACGTATTGAAATCAGTTATTTATTAGTCAAACTTGATATTAGACAACAGTGTTGATTCATGTGTGATCAGCCACACCACTAATTGAGAATTGTAAATGCAAGAAAAGTGTGCAAAAGACAACTGACAGACAGTACGAAACAGCTTCATTAATCAGATACACTTTGAAAAGATGAAAAGACGGTCAAAGAGGAAACTGAAAACCTAAAATGCAGATTAAAAAGATAATTACATTTTATTAGAGAAGGTAATGAAACACAGAAAGAAAATAGTGCAATAGTATGGCAATTCATCACCAGCACTCACATTAATCAGCAGTGATCAGCCTGAGCATGGGCCAAAAACTTTAATAATACCAATTCCTAGCGATTAAACCAGTTTTACTTATTTATTTATTTTATTGGATTTGATTATTAATGTCTCTAACGCACCACAGACTTGGGAAAGATCTGTTCAGTTATCTTGCTAAAAAATACTGAAACAGAAGCCACCTTAACAAGTTCTCTTCTTTCCATATCAAAATTGAAAAATACTCCTTTTCTAATCATATAAAAGGAACAACTACAATTAGAGGAAGCAGCTAATATATACTGATGCACAATGAAAACGCAGCAGTCTAAGTTTTACATCAATAGCTCATTGGGCACATACATAATGTTATTTACATTTCAAATAGTGATCAGATAGGTTTGTTGATTGTTTGAGTAGTATTGTTCATTGGGAAATAACAACATATTGAGCTCAAGTCATGTGATTTTATAAAAGCGCCAGGTGCTCAGTGTTTGGTATGAGTTGAGTTAAAATTGCTATACTGAGTTGATTAAGAATCTGTATAAATAGCCATTCGAAGGCATGATTTTAATTAACAGAAGAACAGCGAAAGATACGACCATGCCCC
Source organism: Polyodon spathula (assembly GCF_017654505.1). Taxonomy (NCBI): domain Eukaryota; kingdom Metazoa; phylum Chordata; class Actinopteri; order Acipenseriformes; family Polyodontidae; genus Polyodon; species Polyodon spathula. Next base: position 30,237,581 of record NC_054547.1, read on the forward strand.
GCTTGAGTAATGAAGATCGTCTGGTTGCTATTGGCATGATTGAAGGCAGCCTGTCTGTGGGAGAAGTTGCCAGGAGAATGAGATGTTTTACTTTAACAAGGGCTGACATATAAGCAACAATACTTTAATTACCTTACAATTTCAAGTGCGTGTCTTTAAAGTTTCGAAAGAAGGACTGAGACCTTTGACATTGTTACACAAATAATCTTACTTGACTTGAAAAACGTCTTAAATGATGCAAGCAAATTTCTACTTTGATTGAATGAGTCGTCACCTACACAACAAGTTTTAATACGAAAGTTGAAAATGTACTTCAATAAAGAACAAGTTTTTAATTAAACAAAAAAACATTCTAGCCTACTTCACTAAAGTAAAAACATGCTTTTGTTATTTTGAAATACCACTGCTTCAGATTACTACTAGTGCTAATAACAGGAACAACATTTATTTTGGTTTGGTGTTGAACTTAAACCCGTTTATGCCCCCATCGCGACATGAACTTACTAGCTTCCATATTTAAAAATGTATTATTAAATAATAATAATAATAATAATAATAATAATAATAATAATAATAATAATAATAATAATAATAATTAAACTAACAATTACCTAGCCTATATTTAATTAATTATTTTTTGTAATCTACAAACTGCCCCAATGTTGTAAATAGTGCAGTGTGGACTATGGGTCAAACCAATGTTCATGTAGGGTGCGTTTTATTTGTTTATTTTATCAATGTCTGGCATCTAGTGAATGACTCTGGAGTTTTTATTATTACATTTTAAACCATTTAAAGGCAAAATCACAGCAAAACATAGAATAATAGCATGCATACACTGAGCAAAAAAAAGTAAAGGGGCAAAATATAGTTTGCCTCCCCTGTGCTCTATGGACTAGGCGTCTACGGTCTCAATCAAGTTACAGTTCAACAAGAAAAAAACAAAACAAAACAAAGAAACCCTAAAAGGTCACAAAAAGCAAGCCTGTGCTGATTTTTTTTACAGTTTTCCACGATAAATACATAACTCCCCAACCCAGACTTTTTTTGGTACTTCTACAAGAATCATAGGAGTGGACCTGGGAGAGGCCATTTTGACGGAATTCTGTCTATAGACGGAAAACTTTCACCCATGAATTAAGATTGGGTCGTTTTATATGCAATCTGAGACCAAAAGGGTCAAAGGTCAAATTTCAGGGTAATGCATTTCAACAAGACCAATATCTATTTGCATATTTGTTCTTAACCATTTTTTTTTTGTCTGATAAAGATGACTGTATATTGAATTTTGTTTTGTAAACTTTAGTAAAGACATACCTCAATGGTTTTTACATAAAAATCTTAACATTTTTAATGTATAAATTTGTCTGCTTTCTTTAGCCTTCAATGGCATGCAGAAAAAAACTAATACGATGACCTTTCAATTTTGTAGCTTTTAAACATTTCTTTACATCTATTCTTTGAAACAAAACAAAAAAAGAACTGCATGTCTTCTGGCAAAATATTGATATAATGAATTACATGCAGTAAAAGTTACTATTTATTTTGTTATCCCACTAAACTGTAAAAATGTATTTGAAATCCATGAACGCCACTTGATGTATGACTGAGCCCAGTCCAGTCAGATTTCAAATGTGTTGTAATATACACAAATATGAACATATTACCGTCTTTCCCTGTTTACCATAATTTTTTACTGAGTCAAATACTAAGGCAATTAAATTCTGCCCAAAATTCCAGTCTGTGGCTGTTTGATTTTAATGGATGAAAAAACTGTAGTTTTGAAAGACAGATTTCACCATCCCAGAGGAGCTAAATTGATAAATTGAAGGCCCTTTTCAAATTAATTGATTAAATTGAATATTCATCGTAATGAGCCCAACGGTTGTTAGGTTTATTAAAATACCTTTAATTATAATTAAGATGTTCAGTACACTCATGTATACAACTTGAGCATTGCTAAACCAACAAGAAGCTTAGCTCTTCAAAGTCTTCTGCAATAAAGTGTTTAATTACAGAATTTAGGCAATAGTTTTCCTACTTCCAAAAACCCACAGAAAAACAAGTTTATTTCCAGCAACGTAAGTCTCTTTCGCACTGGCATGCTCTACCCAGTTCAGGTTTGACCTGGGTGACAGAAATAAAGTAAATACGCGTATCAATGCCCCGGAAAAAGCTAGTTACAGACATTTCCATCCAAGCTTCTCTGGATTCAATCGCTGGCCCAAATGTTGATTAGAGCAAATATTTCTTCATCCCTGCTGCAATCTGGCTCAAGGTGTGTCTCAATCACTCTAAACAGAATAAACATAAATGTTGCTTACGGAAGTGAAACCTTCACGAGGGCGTGGCTGTTTGTTACTTTGTCCGCTTACAGAAGTCAATCATGCATTTTGTCTTGCTCGACCCGACTCAAAGTGTGTTGACCACATCCTGAAGTGGGTCACTGCTGACAACCTAGGTACAATCCAAGTACATGGCTTCACACCACATGGGATTGTGACAGTAACCAGAACCCGGGTCGGGACTCGGGTAGAACCACCAGTGTAAAAGAGGCGATATAGTAGTATGGTACACCACTCTGTGCAGCTGGGTATCTGTTGTACCATCGGTATCTGGTCTGAACTGCACAAGAAGTCTCAATAGGCCTTTAAAGGTCAGCAGGAGCAATCTAATACCAGAAGCCACTTTTTTTTTGTTCTAAACAAAGAAGCATTTCTTCAACCCCAGTTTATCTGGACCATTTTGGTGATTTCAGGTTTAGTATGTCAATATCTACTATAAGATCTGGATAGAGGTTCAGTAGGTTCAATTCACAAAGACATGACCTGGGCTAAAATGGCCCTTATTGGCCAAGGCTGCTCCCACACTATTTGAGCCACCTTCAGTCTGCAGCGACACCGCTGTAATTTATTTTCACTTGTACATAATACAACTGCTACTTGAACATTACCAGTAATGTTACCTAATGAATTACTTTAATGCATGACATATTACATTTTCACTTATTATTTTAATTAGAATAAAATAAAATAAAATTAGAAAGGGACAGATCATTTTAAAGTCAAAATTATTTGAAGAGATTTGATGTAGGGGTGTGATCGATTTGTATTCAGAAGACATACAGCTGTCCAGATATTCTCACTGGAAATCTGAATGTAAATTTTAACCTACAGTGCACACTTTGTTGGTTCTGTAAAAGGAACTAAGGGTGAAAGTTTTATTTTTATTTTCAATCTTCAGACCAGGGAGGGAATTGCCTCCTGTCCTTCAAAAGGAAGCCTTCATTAAACTCAGAAGAAAAACATTAGCTTGCTTAGTTGCCCTGAAAACTCAAACAGAAATGTTAACAGTGCTCTAAAAATTAGAGTGATGTTTATAAGCTCCCTTATAGGGGGATATCAGTTAAATACAACAGCAAACACAGGAGGTTTCTAAATGTTAAGTGCATTTTAAAAAACATTTCTATAGTTAAATAGTATTGCAACTAGCTACTGTATTTAAATAATGTACCAGCATGTTGGAGGTATCTTTCAAGTTGGAGTTTTGTAATTAACACTACTGTTGTTATGGTCAAGACTGAATCAACTTTAGCCCATTATATTGCTAACTGTAATCATCATTTGTATCCTGCATCACGTGTGTAACATAGTGAATCATTGTATGCTATCAATTCCCTTTCAATTTCTCAAGCACTCTTTTGTGGTTATTAAAAATAAAATAAAACATGAAACCACCACAACATTATAATACAGCAAATTCTGATTTATTCTCTTGTGCCAAGAATCAACACTACAAAAACAACCTTAGATAAGGTCTACATCTATAACCAAAAGTTTAGCATTACCTATAATTAAGATTTGAGACATAATAAATACATGAATATAATTTAGATTTTTTTTTTTTTTTTTACCACCATGTAATCGAAAAAAAAAAAAACTACAAAATTATATTGCAAAAGTCTACCGGAAGCAATAATAGTAGTACAGTATTTCACTTCAGATTTTGAAAAGTCACATTTTTTCCATTTTTGACAGCTTCCATAAAGTATATGGAAAACTGCAAAGCAGTATGTAATTTAATATGTTAAAGTAACATTGTTCAGCAGGTTCCATTCAACTTGATGAAGCAAAATTATTTAATTCTATATATTGTTGCAAAACTTTTGGCCATAGCTGTACTGCCCACAAACAGAAACAACATGTTAAAACATTGTAGAGCTAACTCCAGTACTGTAACCAAGTTCAGGGAGGTAATTTGAGGCTACATGAAATCTTAATGAACCATACCAACAATTGCAAGCTATGGAAGCAAAACTGTTCTGGACGTTTGCTTTGTAGCAGTATCATACCATAGCCTGCTGTTATATTTGTGATCACTAACAAGGAAAATAGTTATAGCCCCCCAGAAAACATATCAACAGCCAATCCCTTTCCACAAATGCGGTGGTGTTTTGTGGTTCGCCTTTTAATGTTACCTTCATACAAATTGAACATTGTAACAATTAATTCCCATTACATTAGACCTCTACCTCTACAAGTGTTACTTCCTATTGAGTTCAGCATGTAGCCTCATCTAATGCTGCGGAGTTGAATACATACTGGAACATTTTTTTTGTTTGTTATACATTTCCTGTATTAGATTTTATGATGCATTACCTATTGGTTACTTCACACAAACATGCATCATGAACCAATAGATTTTCATTCAGTCAAGCTGGTTAAAAGTATCAACAAAATGGAATTCTTTATTAAGTCAACAGTCCAATGCAACTATTAACTTTGTTTAATGATAAATCTACTGTGGCAGTCACTTTAATGTGCAGGAAAAAACCTATATGCCAGACAGACAGAAAAAAAGCACATGTGTTTTTGGAAACAGCAATGTGTGTTTTTGGACACAGCGATAACACATCTTGCAGGCATGACACAGCAAAGTCACTTTGACTTGTATTCATTGTATCTGGGGTAACAATGTCCAGAAATTGTAACATAAGTTGAGGGAGTGGTTTTCAAGATACACAGTAGTGTTCCATAGTTCAGCTAATCAGTATAAAAGTCTGCATTTCCTTCAGTCACAGTGTATAAAACACCAGCTGTGTATCAAAGCTGAAGCCAGTATCTGACTGCATTTGGTCTCCTAAACCAAACTGGGTGGCATAATTTTTGTTTTGAGTAAAACAACAGTTGTATGTAATAGCATTGGGATTAAACTCGAGTCTTTAAACATTTTATTTTTCTCACCCTTACAAAGACAGTGTTCCTGTAGGTTCTGATGTTCATTCCAACAGTGCCTCCCAGAGGCCCTGTCAAACTCCAAAGCCTATAAAAAGCTGCCTAGTCTTTTTATTTTATTTTATCTGCTTCTGTTAAGTCCCGACCACAAAGTGAATGAGCAGGGCGTTAAGTCATAATTATATTTAAAAAATTGACATTTCGTTTTTTTTGTAAACACAATAACATAATGTCTTTTGGTTCTTTTGTACTGGGTTTAAGATGCTCCTTTGGGTCGTGTCTGTACACTGGTTCTGCCCAACCTTGGTCCTATTCTAAACTGCAATTATCGTAATTCGGTTATACACCGACTTTTTCAACTACAAATACGGTACTTCTTGCAGCCTTAGCAAATCGTCTGAGGAAGATCTTTTTGTGAACTGATACTGTATTTTGATAATGATTTTGAAGGAAACAGTCAATGACACAGAATACATGTTTCAATGGCTGCGTTCTGTTACCCAGAGCTTGTTGTGACGGCTGCTTTTGGCTGCTGTCTTTCTGACGTCACACACAGCTTTTAGAGAAACGCCATCTCCAAACCTTGCATTACGTAGCACACATTTTCAACGTGCTATATTTACATTTGTCAGGATTATCTCAGTCAGTTTACTGTAATAGATAAACATTAACTTTATTGTAAAATTACACATCACTTATCACAGATTTAATACATTATGTTTTTTTTTTTTTTTTTTTTTATAAATGATTTATTTAACACAGCGTTGACAAGGCTGTTCCCAGCTTCATTGTATAATGATAAAATGTCGTTCGCCTCCGCTAACAAGGTGGCAGCAGTAGTTTTAATGGTTATTTGCATTACGATTAGCAGGTCACTCGTGATCTTTGCATCGTCCCTTTGGTTCACAGCTGCAGCCAGCCTCCCAAAATAATATTTCAAAGCTGTGCTGGGCTAATGAGAATCAGCACATATTTCTGTGGGTGTTGAGTGACGTCTACAGAGCATCTCCGAGATTCTGTGCAGCACTGTGCAGAACTGCGGAAATCTGTGCCATAAGAACACGACCTATGTCTCAAACAAAACCAGTACAGACCCGTATAGCCTAGGCCTAATAGCCTACTTAGTATCAACATAGTTTTGTTTAAACTAGTTGTAACAGCATTCCAAATTTTTTTCGGTAAGTAAATACATTTTTTTTTTTTTTTTTTTTACAAACTCCACATGTGTAATAATCACTCGAAGCTTCCGTGTGCAATGTCGTAAATGTAAATCCAATAACACGTTTTAGTATTAAAATACTTTTTTTTTTTTTTGCTATACATATTTTACTTATCCGGTTGAAAAAATAAATGACTCATCTCTGCTCTTAAATAATAACCTGTGGTACATGTTTGTGTTTTAAGCAAAAGACCGATCATTTCCCAATTCTATTTGCCATCAGCTAAACAAAGTATTTATTTATTTATTTGTTTGTTTGTTTGTTTAATTTTATATGTTAAAATGTTTTAACAAACTACAGCACCACATACTTTTGAGCAAATAGCAAATACAACAATGCTGTTGTAGTGTAACGTCAGTGTACAACTTTAGTTTTTTTCTTTTTTTTTATTATTTTAGTCTTTATAAAAAAAGAAACTACCAAGTTATTTGGCATAGTAAAATACTGAATACCAAATGTTTAAATCATTCCGTGAAAGGAAGTGTGTTTTGTTGGTTTTATTTTTGTGAATTACAGTAATGAATTAGTCTTTCTTCTTTTGAGCTTTTATTTGATGACTTGCATGATGTACTGCATACCGTGATATTAAGGTTACCACGGTATTTTAATTTTAACGGTTATCATACCATGCAAATTTTATACTGTCCCATCCCTATATCAGAGAATGCGGTCGAGCGATCTGTTCCTTTGTTATGGTTACGAAAGCACCTGTAAAGGAGTACAGCGAGAATAGAACCATGAGTGTTTCGTGTTGTTTTGTATCGTCCAATAACTGTTACGTTTGTCATTTGTAGACGGCTATCTAATCTGGGAGCTGTCGTTAAAGCCAGCACCCACTGCGGACTACTCCACACCATTGTTGTCACCATTAACTGTATTGAATCACCACCTGCACAAGGAGCTTGAACTATTGTGAACAGCATTATTATTTCAGGACTGTCCCTTGTGTTTTTACCTGTGTGTGCAATACCCATGGTTGTGTAAAGCCAGGTACTATTATTTAAAGTTGACAAACCAGCAACCCCACTGATTAAAGAGATGTGTGTTGACCGTGGACTGTATTAGTGTCTATCATTACTGGGCACTGCATCACCACTACACCTGCGCACTGCAAACCACTTTGCCAGTTCCTGTTAATGATAAATTCATACTTATAAGATTAACGATAACACGGTACTTCAGTAAGCACTTTTTTGTTTGTTAATTAACTGCTAACTATCATTATCAAAAATAAAATACTACTACTGACATGCAGACATTTTTAAAGTGTAACTAATACAGGTACAGCACACACAGTGGTTTGTTTTCATAACACACCTTTCAGAACAGAATGTCCTCTCTTAGTCTTGAAAAAAAAGATGGCAGCATAAGTTCCAGAAAAATTCAATAATCACGTTGACATTAAACAAGAAGGTTCCCTTAAAAGACCTGTTTAGTCAAACGTATTGTTTGATAACTTACTGTTGCTACCAGCTGCAAAAGATAGTTCTAGTGGATTAGACAAGACAAAGCAAATAACTCTGGAGATTGCTGATTCAGCACTGGACCTCTGGAATGAAAGCAATACAATTTCAAAAAGGTGAATTCAGGAGATTAAATAGTCTTTAGGTTGTTTAGTACATATGTTCCACCTTTATTATTCATTTGTTTTGCCCATTACTAATTTTTTTTGCCAAAACACAGACTATGACAAAGCACTAGATTTTTAATAAAAAGTTGCATTGTAACATATTGCAGCTAGAACTTCCTAGCGGTCCAATAAAATCTGCAGTTTGACATTCATGTTTTCACAAAAGACTCCACTGTGTAATATAATTTCTAATAGATTCAATGATTTTAATGAACATGGCAGAAAAAGAGGCACTTTGCATTAGACATGGCTATTATGAATTATGCAGATGGTCGTCTTTGTTTTTAATTTGAACTGTCTCTGATTTTGCTCACCCAGCCATGTTGAAATACGTTCACAACAATAGGATTATGGCAGCCGATTGTGATTAAGGTTCAAATCCATTGTACCAGAACACATTCAAGGCCATTTAAAAGTAGCTCAAGCATTAAAATCAGCATTTGTGTTGTAGAAGACTGCGGCTGTTAATATAAAATTAATACTTTACAAATGTATGTAGACTTCTCCACACTGTGATAGAGCTCATTCAATTAGATCTTTCTGGCAAGAATACTATGTCTAGGTTGGAATAAATTATTGGGAATTACATTTGCCTAAAGTGCAGTGAAGATGGGAATAAAACCAAAAGGCCACACAAAATCTGCATGTCTATCCAGCCATAGACAAATGCAGCTGTTGCTGTTTCATCAATATAAAATAAATTGTAAGAATGGTTCCACTTTAAAATTTCTCTTTAAAATTTTAACACAAAGCAAGCACACACAGACCAGCTAGCCCTGGGGCAGTCTGTTCATTTTGATCATGCCAAATTATTCATGCAGGTATATCAGCAACCATAGAACAACCTCCTGTCAGTATGTACTCAAGCAGTTTACATACACGTGACCCAATAAATCTCAGGACATGTAAAAGCATCTTTGTTGTCTGTTAAGAAATCCTGATTGAATGCTTCATTTTACGTAACATGATAGCAAATATCCCTATTTTAAACTAACAATGGGAGCACTTCCGATTAACTGGTGGCAATTCAAAGAGAATTATGTATGCGGTTTTCTATTGAAGTCACTTGAAGAAAATATCAATTCATGCCATAGTCATACATGAAGAATCATATAGTACATGTTGCAGTAAATCCAATTAATGTAATGATTGATCCGGTATTGCCATAATGGTGTTTATGCTTTATTAATGTGGGCCCATATTCAACATTTAAGTTATTTAAAAAAACAAAAAAACAAAAAAACACTTAAAAAAAAAAAACAGTGATGTTTATGAAATTGCAAGGCTGCTGTAGGCCTCTTTCATTGAATAAAACCTTTTAATGGTATGACACAAGCATGAAGCACTTGCCGCTAGTAGATGGTATCCTTAGGAATTCCTTTCTAGCTTCTGTTGTTTTATTCCTTTGAGAACATGTGCCTTTGCCGTTGACATTGCTGAATAAGGCCCAGAATTTGGGAAAGAAAGCAGCTTCTCAGCATGCTTTGAAACTCCCTTTTATTCGCATGTCTGTTTACACCATGGAACTCAACACCAGTGTGAGTGAGCTACCAGCCCCTGGAGGATAAAGACCATGTGGGAAGCGAAACGCTTCCTAACGTTTTTGATCCCCAGCAAAGATCCACAACTTGGCACAGCCAGGATACAAATCTGTGCTCCAAAGTGTATGACTCACTCTGCACACCACCAAGTCCTGCCTGCCTGGTGAAAAATGATTTGGAAAAAATATGTTTTTAATGGAATTTATTTCTCACACCTCTGCTGCTTCTGTGCACCAGATACAGTTACTCTACAACAGTACACACCAGGTTTACTTTTATAATCTCGTATATAGAATGAGATTTCTTTCATTAAATCGTTGTAATTGTCAAGATTTTTCAGTGCTGAGACTTTAATTTGCTCATTAAGTTGTAAAGCAATTTCAGGAACTGTCATTGAGAACATTATAAATCCTTTCTTTTTCGATGGTTCTGTTCTAACAACCATTATTACAGGTGTATATAGAGATACAAAGATACAAACATCAAGCAGTATTTCTGGCATCTCTCTTTAGATAGGTATTTCACTATCGTTAAGTACTGAACAGACACTCGCTATGTGCTTTGTACAAAGCACATAACATTTCCAAAGGTTTCTTGTCAAAGGATTCTATTCCACCTTGAATGGATTCTTTTGTTTTCAGGTCATGAATGGTATCATATTTAGAAGTATAAAAAATGATAATTGTGTTGAATATTTCATCAACTGCAGTCGCCAAAGTTCTATTACTGTTCTTGAAAGACGCTTTTTTAGCATCAGAAGAGAAGCAAAATAGTTATTTTATGTGTTACAAAAGAGTATATAAGAGTTTTCAACAATGCACCATTTTAGCCTTGAAGGTTACATAAGCCAGCTAAAAAAAACAAAAAGTAAGCATAGCAGCAAATGTATTGACCTTGTGAATGAACAAATACTGTACAGTACAGTATGAAAAGAAACTCTTTTTTTTATTCTACTACACTGCAGTTATACCTCCTTTCAAACAAATATTATATCTAGGGTCATGTTGCCTTACTTAACTCAATTTTGCACATGTGTAAGCCAGTTTAATATTAAAACACCCTGTTAAATATGCATTTAGAAATGTGTCACATATTATTATGACCAAACCCACTGTCCTTCATTCCACTGGCCTTGAAACTGTAATCTCTAATTACTGTGTGCTACTCTTCCTCACTGTGTAGGTCACTCGCTACAACACTGTGAACATATCCATTGTGACGCAATCAGCTAATGAAGTATGCCTGCTGGAGACTGTACTTATTTACATATTTTAACTAAACAAAAGATTGGTGAAGATTACCTTGGAGAGACACTAATCCATATGGATTGAAGACCCAGTTGCTCATAATGACGTAACAGTTACTGTACAAATATTAGAAGCATGAGACACAAGCCAGCTAAAAAAAGATGTAAATCACATACAGTAGACTGTGGGCTCATATGTGTCATTGATTTTTCTTTTTTTAGGTTTTTGTGACTTGGTAGACCTGCCAGCGATGTATTAAAGTAATTTTCACTCCAGTAACTTAGTTTCATCCCTGCTGCGTTAGTTTAATTATGACTGTTCACTTCAAATTACTTTCGTATGCAAATATACAAATCTCATTATAATATCGAAGTTTCACGTTTATGCGTGATCATTTTTTGCTGATTTACGACTTCGGTTTGTGCTTATTTTACGCGTGCCTCTCACTGGCGTAAATTCAAATATCTGTTCGTTTACGTGCATTTAGTTACTTTAAAAAAAAAAAAAATTATATATATATATATATATATATATATATATATATATTATATATATATATAAAATTTATGTAATCTCAATTCAACTATATTAAGTTATTCTATATATATATTTATATAATCTTTATTATATTTAATATTACTGTAATCCTCTCAATTGTGTTTCTTTACAAATGTCTTCTTTAATCATTTGTTTATTAACTGTTTTTAAAGTATTTTAAAGTGCAACATTATTAGTATTATTATTATTATTATTATTATTATTATTATTATTATTATTATTATTATTATTATTATTATATTACTATATAATAAATATAATAATCATAATAATAATAATAATAATAATAATATAATATAATATAATAATAATAATAATGCTGGCTGGCTTTGTTTTTCCTGGCTTTGTTTTACAACGTATAGAATAGTAGGACCTCGAAAAAAAGCTTCTTGTCCCGGATTTGTGCCACAGAAAAATTTTGTGAACAAAAAGTCTGATCTCTCCTGTATAATGAGCAGTAATTTATGCTGATCATAAACTTGCAGTAAAAAATGAGCTACTGAGTACATTGCATGCAGAAATTCTACAAAGGACAGACTGTAAGCAATAAGAACATAAGAACATAAGAAAGTTTACAAACGAGAGGAGGCCATTCGGCCCATCTTGCTCGTTTGGTTGTTAGTAGCTTATTGATCCCAAAATCTCATCAAGCAGCTTCTTGAAGGATCCCAGGGTGTCAGCTTCAACAACATTACTGGGGAGTTGATTCCAGACCCTCACAATTCTCTGTGTAAAAAAGTGTCTCCTATTTTCTGTTCTGAATGCCCCTTTTTCTAAACTCCATTTGTGACCCCCTGGTCCTTGTTTCTTTTTTCAGGCTGAAAAAGTCCCTTGGGTCGACACTGTCAATACCTTTTAGAATTTTGAATGCTTGAATTAGGTCGCCACGTAGTCTTCTTTGTTCAAGACTGAACAGATTCAATTCTTTTAGCCTGTCTGCATATGACATGCCTTTTAAGCCCGGAATAATTCTGGTCGCTCTTCTTTGCACTCTTTCTAGAGCAGCAATATCTTTTTTATAGCGAGGTGACCAGAACTGCACACAATATTCAAGATGAGGTCTTACAAGTGCATTGTACAGTTTTAACATTACTTCCCTTGATTTAAATTCAACACTTTTCACAATGTATCCGAGTATCTTGTTAGCCTTTTTTATAGCTTCCCCACATTGCCTAGATGAAGACATTTCTGAGTCAACAAAAACTCCTAGGTCTTTTTCATAGATTCCTTCTTCCAATTTCAGTATCTCCCATATGATATTTATAATGTACATTTTTATTTCCTGCGTGCAGTACCTTACACTTTTCTCTATTAAATGTCATTTGCCATGTATCTGCCCAGTTCTGAATCTTGTCTAGATCTTTATAATGACCTTTGCTGCTGCAACAGTTTGCCAACTTTTGTGTCGTCTGCAAATTTAACAAGTTTGCTTACTATACCAGAATCTAAATCATTAATGTAGATTAGGAATAGCAGAGGACCTAATACTGATCCCTGTGGTACACCGCTGGTTACCACACTCCATTCTGAGGTTTTTCCTCTAATCAGTACTTTCTGTTTTCTACAAGTTAACCACTCCCTAATCCATGTACATGTGTTTCCCTGAATCCCAACTGCGTTCAGTTTGAGAATTAATCTTTTGTGCGGGACTTTGTCAAAAGCTTTCTGGAAATCTAAATATTAGTGCATAGAGCCCCATACTTGTACATGGCATTGCAATTCAGGTTTAGATTAAACAAGCATATCATTTACTGTGTGTTTATAGGTTTACAATAACTGCATTATGTATGCTGCACTTATCAAGAATATTAATACTGTACTCATGTATTATTTGGCTCAATATCTGTTCTTCATGTGAGGGCAGATGTATATAAACAAACAAAAACAATATCATTCAGTGCTGTTTTGTTCTCAAGAGAACAACAATAAAAATGATAAACAATAGCAGCTATCTGGTGGCTATTTTTTCTGTTAATTTGCCAGAGGAATTTCTCAGCAACTATTGCCTTAAAGGGACTTATATAGTCTACTAACTCACTGTAATCTTTATTTTCTTAACTACTGCTTCTGAAAAGACTCCTCCAGGTTGTAAGGAAACTGCATACATTAGTTCTCTAACAAGGCTGTTTTATGTTTAAAGTGAGGTAGGGAGGCATAATTATCATAGCAGAAACAATAATAGAGATTCATAAAGAACACACTTGCAGTTGTAAGGTCAGCTAAGAAATGTAATATTAGGAAAATGCAGATGATGCCTTTAAATTGTTACAGTTTTGCAAGCACCATTTTTCTAATTGTTTTTTTTACCTTGTGTTGTTCCCTGGCATATGTATCATAGAGTGTGTGGTATTATTGTTAAAATACAAAACAGACGGAAGTATGATTCCAACATATTAAATCACTGCATGTTACATTAAGCAGATTTAGTGTTTACAAGACATTCAACAAAACATGCTTTGTTGTTTAATGTAAAATGAGAGAAAGCATTTAATAGTATGTTACTCATAATGACTCCATGAAATCTCAAGCAAAGTACCACACATGGTGCTTGTGAGCACTCCCCCACTCTTTAAGGAAACATTGTTTTTCTTACTAATGGTGCAACACCATATAGAGGATTTAGATTAATATGTGAATATACTGCAGAAAAGTCTGTCTTAACGCTCCCTGGGCTAAAAGATTCCCATACATTATTTTGACACAAATACCAAGCTATTAGGATCAAAACTCAACACAGCTGCCATAGCTTTTAACCCACTTGGAGCCGTGGTATATCTATGTGTTCTGGAAAAGACAACCAAAAAACTAGAAAAAGAAAGGCATTCCCACTTTTGTATTAGTCATGCTGTTAAGATCTAAACAGGAAGACAAGTACCATTCTATAATCCTTTTGGCAACTCTGAATACAAATTTAAAAAACAATTAAATCATTAAATCTCATACTTGAGAAACCAAAAAAGTGTAAATAATATATACTGTGTCCTAGTAACTGTGCTGTTGGTATAACAGACATATTGTTGTTCAAAGTTGAACAACAATTCCTATGTTTTTTTTTTGTTGTTGTTGTTGTTGTTTTTTTTGTTTGTTTTGTAGGGTACCGGTCGTCAAGAAAAACAAAAAAGAAAAGTGTAAATAATATATACTGTGTCCTAGTAACTGTTCTCTTGGCAAACAGGAAGAGACATAAGTTATATACATAAAGGATGAATGTTCATAGAGTACTGCAGTTATTCCATGAATAACACACAAGAACCCAAAGGATTGAGAGCAGAGGTGAAAGTAAGCCTGTGTGGTACAACATTTGTTGTCGGTGAACTGTTAGAAAGTGGTACCTCGTCAGAATGTGGTACACATACCAAAACTTGACCCATATAATGTCAGAAAGTGGTACACTGTCACATGTTACTACAGGTGCAATCAATAGTGATCTGGTGGGTGTTTTCCTATTGTCAAACAGAGGTACATTTACCATTAACATTATTTTTTGCAAACTTAAACTGAAAACAGACAATCAATGTCTCTAAAAAGAAAAAACAATTCATGAGTCCACCGCAAAGTTGTACAAGTAAAAATGTATAAGACCCAATGTTTTGCATATGATAAATATTTGCATACTATAAGGTGGAAAAATGGTACAAATTGCATTAACAACAATGTAAAAGACTGGAAAATATGATACATTCCATTAAAAAATATGTAAAAGACCTAAAACAGCAAAACGTACCAGATTTGAATGGGCGCTTCCCTGCTTTCTTAACAGAAGTTACTTAAGCATGCGCGAGCGAGCGCAGTGCGCTGCGTACCACTTTTTACTGTGTACCTGAAAATAACACAC